>NW_007253013.1:1098617-1190012 GCF_000164805.1 Carlito syrichta | reverse complement strand
GCACTCCAGTCGGGGCTACAGAGTGAGACTCCAACAAAAAAAAAAAAAAAAGTTGAGGATAAAGGTGTGTTTAAGTTACTTTGCAGCAGTGGTAGAGGAAAATTTTAGTTTCAAAAAGGTGATTTGTATTTTAGTGTCTATTTCTTGTTTTGTCTTCTGGTCTACCTAGAAAATTGCTGTCGAGAGCCAGGCATGGTGGCTAATGCATATAATACTAGCACTTTGGGAGGCCGAGGCCAGAGGATTACTTGAGCCCAGGAGTTGGAGACCAGCCTGGGAAAAATGGCGAGATTTCGTCTCTACAAAAAATAAAAAATCTAGCCAGGTATGGTGGCACGTGCCTATAGTACCAGCCACGCAGGAGGCTGAGGTGGATGGATTGCCTGAGCCCAACAAGTCAATGCTTCGGTGAGCTGTGATTGTGCTACTGCACTCCAGATGGGCCACAGAGTGAGACTCTGACTCAAAAGAAAGAAAGAAAATTGCTGTTGAGTACAATGAAGTGAAACTTGGACCAACTAAAAAATATTTAGGATGATATCCCATCTCAAAGGGAGAAAGAAATATATTTTCACATAGAAAAATGATGTTTTCAGTTGTAAACTTTTCCCTGCTCTTGATTACCAAAGTATTACATAATCACTGTGGAAACATGCAGAAAATAACATTTAAAGGAGTAGATAAAATCCCCTGTAATCTGAGCCATACAAATGTTCTGGAAAATTTCTTTCATTTTTGTTTCAGTGCATTATTTTTATACACAATTAAAGATTCAGTTAGAGAATTAATTAATTTGAAAATCAATTTCAAGTTGCAAGACAGTTCTTGGATTTGCTTCTTGTCATCATTCTCTAAGCCTAGAAGATTGGATTTCCTCTGTAAATCAGTTTGTGAGGTTTGGCTGTGAGGTAATGATGCTGATTTACAGCAGATCTCCCAGAATTTAGCCATCTAAATGAGTGTGTGCCCTTCAAAAGATAACTTGGGAGATAGTGCTATGAGACCAGTATATATTGATTATATTTTATTTACTTATTTTTCAGTTGGGGTCTTACTCTGTCACCTAGGCTGGAGTGTAGATTATGGCTCACTGCAGCCTTGACCTCCTGGGCTCAGGCAGTCCTCCTGCCTTAGCCTCCCAAGTAGGTGGAACTAAGGCATGCACCATCACGCCTGGCTAATTTTTGAATTTTTTTGTAGAGACGAGGTCTGCTTATGTTGCCCAGATTGGCCTTGAACTCCTGGGCTCAAGCGATCCTCTTACCTTGGGCTCTCAAAGTGTTGGGATTATAGGTGTGAGCCACTGTACCTGGCTATATATTTATTTTAATGCTGCTAATTTTGTTCTCAATGGAACTCCTCTTGTGGAATTACTTTCTGGAACTCCTCTTATAGAATTACTTCCTGAGCCTATGGTACTTTCTTTTGAGCATTATCAAATTGACAAGCTTTCCTCTTATGAGGGTGGATTTGATATTCAAAAACTGCCAAAAGTTTTCAGAAGTCAGGTCAGATGAATAAGGTGACTGATCCCTCAAGCTGGGAGATATTGTTTTTGGTTGGGTACATGTTGGGTTTAAAATGTCATGAAACTCATTTCCTCATGCCGTGAAAGTGTTTTGAAGAGGAGATATTTTAGTAGAAAAGAGATTTGCCCTCTACGAAGCCCAATGAATTCTATAGTGTGGACTGAAAAATTGTCTCTGCAGGATTCATTCATATGGGGTTTTCTGACTTGTAATTACACTTTTGATGCCCAAAATCTATTTGTTTTGCATGCTCCATGATAATTCCATTCTCAGTTTCTGGCAAAGGAAAAAGTAGTCTATATTCAAATATATGACAGTCACTGAGGCAAATTGCTTTTAACCAATTAATTAACTAAAACAACACTTACTGTTACCATTATCTTGAGATGGAAAAGGCTGCTTCATGCTTTAATTATCCTGGTACTCATTTATAATGTTCCTTCTATTCATTTCAGCTTGAAATTTCTTTCCCTATTTTCCACATCAATCTGGTAGCAGAAAAGAGAAAATTAGATGGCCCTGTTTTCAGTACAAATTGTTAATACTTCTGAAGACTGCAGAGTTATGTGGAGCTTTCTAAATTCTCAAGCTTGCATAATATTTGAAGTGCAAAGTATAGCTCTTCTCAGCATTGTTTTATCATGTTTCTTATATTTGACAGCAAAAAATGGCAAGTCTTTTTTTTAAAAAAATAATTCAAGGATTTTAGTCAACATCTAGCAGAAGAGCCAACAATATTTCCCTTTATATATTTTTTCCTACAAATTTGTTTTCTTCCTGAAAAGTTGAGCTATATAAATAGTGAAGCTGGGGAAAAAAAATACAAATACATACATATATTAAAACGTTTTTCTTGTTGTTTTGTTGCTGTTTTCACCAGTTTTCTTATTCCTTGAAGACTAGTTTCCTTTCTTTCACTTAAAAATATTTTGTTTTCCTTTTTGTTTAGTCAATTCTGGAGAATTCTGGAGAAGGAAAGCAAAATACTATTTGTTGTTTGTGTGCAAATTATGCTGCCATTTGACCAAAAAAAAAAAAAAAAAAAAAAAGCTTGGTAGTATATGTAAATATATATCACTTGTATGTGCATTGGCTGTCTCTAAGAATAGAAACAAGACCTGGTAACATTGCTTGTCTCTGGGAGAGACATTAGTGGTAGGAGGTGGGAGGGAAGAAAATTTGACCATCAATCTTTAGTGAACCTTTTGACTTTTGGATGCTGAAGCATGCAATGCTTATCACTAATTAAAAAACAAAACACCTGTCAGTTTTTTTTTTTTTTAAAGAAAAATCAAGGAAAAAGAAAAAAAAAAGCCTCTCTCCGTTGGTTGGAATTGGGAATTTGGAGTGAAGATCAAAAGAAAATCTTTCCCTTTCTTGCTGACTACACTTCTTCTTCTCTGTTCCTCTTTCACTCTGGTCCGTGGCTTTTAGCTTCTACTGACCTGGTTAAGAACTGTGAATCGACAGGTAGCAAATGTGGTCAGTGTTCTCAAGCTTCCCTTAGACTCTGCGGGCTCCTCAGCAGACAGATGGGAGTCCTTCACTGGACACAGACAGAGGCCACCTCAGCTGGCTTCCTCACTGGACATGTGGCAAGTCAGTAGCATTGGATCAATGTGTGCAGAGCGGTGCCCTTCTTGACATTCTCGAGGCATGTTCTTGCTCTTTGTTACTCATGAAGTACCCGTGTTTTTCTCACCTCTGAGCCTTCCAGCGTGTGGTTCTTCTCTTTGCCCAACAAATGCTGGCTAATGCTCAAGGTTTTATTTCTTGAGTTCAATAAGCCTGAGTGGCTAGTTAGAATGGGCTGTCTTTTGCTGAAGGGTGCCTTCAAAGGGAGGGCAATGGGAGACACCTCCCTGCTAGAGATTTCCTCCACCCCACACCTCTCCCACAGTGGAATTTAGTACTTTCTTTTTCTTTTTCTTTTTTTTTGAGTTGGAGTCTCACTCTGTCGCCCAGACTGGAGTGCAGTGGCCATTCCCGGCCACCACAGCCTTGCCTGCTGGGCTCGGGTGATCCTTCCGCCTCAGCCTTCCAAGTAGCTGGAACTACAGGTGTGCGCTACCACACCCGGCTGATTTTTGATTTATTGTAGAGATGAGGTCTTGCCAAGTTGCCCAGGCAGGTCTCGAACCCGCAGGCTCAGGCAGTCCACTCACCTCAGCCTCCCAAAGGCACGGGATTACAGGCTGAGCCACCAAACCCGGCTGAATTTAGTACTTTCTGATGTCTGCTTCTCAATGTCTGATACAACAAATGTTTGTAGAATAAATAGATGAATAAGTAATCAGTGAATGAAAGTCTTATCCACTTGCCCCACCCTACTTCCTAGCCAGAAGAGAAACCCCCCAAATCAAAGGATCTCTATCTTTCCAGAGTTTCTGGGGGCAAATTTTCCCGGACTCTAGCAGGATCATATATGTTTGATCATTATAAATTGAGTGCCTGTTAAGTTAAAGGATGCTGGCATTCTCTTGCCATTTGGTGAGTAAATACGATCTAAATTGAATATAAGTAGAAAACCTATATGAAATAATCTAAACTTCTATGACTCTTATTTTCTTGTTCTGGTCTCTGTCTTTGATTCTTTTTTCAATGACTATGGTAGAGAGAAAGACTTTAGGTAAACAGTCATCTTTTGAGAGCTAAACCATTAAAAAAGTATCCTACAGAAAACATACCTATTAAACATACTTATGCTATAAAATTGGGAAGATTGATGGCAAAAATAACTACCAAGAAAGCCTGCAAAACATTGGAAAGAGTTGAAAGAAAAAAGATGAAGTTTAGCAGAAGTAAATTAAAGTGTTGCATTTTGGTTTAAAAAATTATTTGCATAAGCATAGGATGAGGTAAAGCAGGCTTGGAAACTGTTCATATAGAGAAAGTATTATAATTATAACTGACACAAATGTTCAGTCAACAGGTGATAGTAGGACTTTAAAATGTATGGCCAGGCAGAGTGGCTCACACTTATAATCCCAGCTCTTTGGGAGGCAGAAGCAAGAGGATTACCCGAGCCCAGGAGTTGGAGACCAGCCTGGGGAACATAATGAGACCTTGACTCTGCAAAAAATAACAAAACTAGCTGGGCATGGTGGTGCATGCCTGTAGTCCCAGTTACTTGGAAGCTGAGGCAGTGGAACTGTGATCATGTCACTGTACTCAGACTGAGCAAGACAGTGAAACCCTCGACTGAAAAAAATAAAAATAAAATAAAATGAAATACACACAGCCTAACTTAAAATAAAGACACCAATTGCAGACTCAGGAAGTAGAAGCCCTTTTTGGTCTTTCAGATCAGTCTGCAATATCAAGGCACTACCTTCTAAGAACATTTACAAGTCAGAGTACATCTGTAGCTGTGATTTTCCTTTTCCTCTTTCAAAAAGCCAGTCAAATTTAGCAGTGGGGGGTTGTATACCAATTTTAGTGAAATTAATGTTAATAAGTCTGATAACTCACTACCATCGGACCAGCCTGGAGCTGTGATTTTCAAACGATGGGTTGTCCCCCATGAATGAGTATAAAATACATTTAATGAACAGTCATCAGCATTACAAAAAATAAAACAAAACACAAGAGAATAGAATAAAATAGAATTGAGTTGGAAAATATATGAGTTCATGGCAGCTAATAGGCTAAGTATTGTATGAAACTCCCGTTTCAGTTAGTCGTATGTGTATATGTGCTGATCATTTAGAGAGCAGATTTTTTTCTGTGAGTCTCAGTCAACAAAGTTCAGGAAACACTAATGTAGAGAAAGCTATCCAGATGGTGAGAGAGATGGGCACCTGATTGCTTAAGAAGCAGTTGTAACAGTCAGGAATGTTGAGCGTTAAGAAAAAATGAAGAGATAGATGACAGGTGAGGTATCTTCCATTAGCTGAAGGACTGACGTGAAGAGGAGAGAATGGCTTTGTTCTCTGTTGTTTCAGGAGATGGGGGCTCAAGGGAGGGAGATTTTAGATCACTATCTAGATGAACTATCTGACAATTGGAGCTGTCCATCAATGGAACTGCAAAATAACACACCGTAGGAGTGCTTAAGCACAAGACAGGGGACCATCTGTCAGGGTTACTTGGCAGAGATTTCTATATTGGGAGAGAGGGTTGAATTAGACATCCTTGAATGTCCCTTTCAACTCAAAGTTTCAACCATTCTATTTTCTCCTGTGGGGGTGTTAGGATTTCATAAGTTGTGTGCTTTAGCTCAGGTGATTAATTCAGCAGACATTTTAAACAAGAGGTTATCTTCTGTGACTAGAGAAGCACATATACAAAATGCAATTCACTAATTTGCTAATTATTCTTCTGATATCATGTGTCACAACATTTCATTTTTAGCAATGACGACGGTTTCTATTTTATCAGAGATTCCCCAGGTCACTTGGATACTTGGGTAGAAAAGAGAATATGCTCCAAGCCTCCTAAACTCTAGGCTTTACACTTAACTATGGCAGCCTCTCAACCCTAATCATCAGTACTGACATCAGTCAAGTTGTGGCAGAGACCCCTGGGCTCCCACCTCAGTGTCTGCTCTCTCCTTGCTTGTAACAGAACTGCCAATTTTTACCTGGGCCCACAAGCACGTGCTGTAAGCACTGTATTTCCCAAGCATCCTTGCAGCTACATAGGGTCAACTGGACGCAATTATATCCCACTTAATGTGAATGGAAGGCAGTGTGACAGAAAGACAGCTGTTATATGCCCTTAGTTCCTCTACTTCCTCCCCCTTGCCTTCATTCTTCCTCTTGAGTGGGTTTCAAGCAGCCAAGTGGAATCCATGTGCTGAGGAGGGTGGAGTGTGGGTGGCTGAACCCATGCAATAGCTATCCCAGTGGAACCTAATCTTAATGGATGAGCCTGATCTTTCTCTTACTTGTGGACATTGGGTTCTCCATCCTTATTTGGTGTAATACTGACAGGATGCAAGAACTTCCAAAATTAAGTTTTCTGCATCTTACCTTCTTTCATGATAGATGTGAGATAGGCATCTGGCAGGACTAGTTTCCCAAAATGAAGATCACAAGGCCAGGACCTCACTGACTAGATGGAGTATGGTAAGAAGACAGACCAAAGCCAGCCAAGACCAAGTAAGACCAAGGTGGCAACAAAAGGGACCTCTGCTTGCCTTTTTTGCTCATTATGTGCTAATTTAACCAATTAACATGTCAAAAGACATTTTCCACCAGCGCCATGACAGTTTACAATCACTGTGGCAACTCCTAAAAGTTACTTATACTGTTTTAAAAGGGTAGGAAACTTTGAATCCAAAAACTCCTGCCCCTTTCCTGGAAAACCATAAATAATCCACCCCTTGCTTAGCATATAATCAATAGATTGCTATAAAAATAAAGCCCACGCCGGACTCAGTGGCTCAGCCTGTAATCCCAGCACTTTGGGAAGCCAAGGCCAGTGGACTGCCTGAGCCTGCAGGCTCAAGACCAGCGTGGGTGATGTTGCAAGACTTCGTCTCTACAGTAAATCAAAAATTAGCCAGGCGTGGTAGCTTGTACCTGTGGTTTCAGCTCCTTGGAAGGCTGAGGTGGAAGGATCGCTAGAGCCCAGCAGGTTGATGCTGGAGTGGCCATGAGCATGCCACTGTACTCCAGCATGGGCGATGGAGTGAGACTCCAACTCGAAAAAAATAAAAGAAAAAAACAAAACAAAAAAACTCCAGGCCAGGCGCAGTGACTCACATCTGTAATCCCAGCACTTTGAGAGGGCGGGGAGAGAGGACTGCTTGAGCCTAGGAGTCTGAGATCGGCCTAGGCAACATAGCGGATCTGTCTCTATAAAAAATGAAAAAATGAGCGAGCGTGGTCTCACACTTGTAATCCCAGCACTTTGGGAGGCCAAGGTGGGAGGATCGCTTGAGTCCAAGAGCTCAAGGCCAACCTGGGCAACATAGCAAGACCCCATCTCTACAAAAAAAAAAAAAAAATTAGCTGGCCATGGTGACACATACCTGTAGTCCCAGCTACTCATGAGGCTGAAGGGAGAGGGTTGCCTGAGCCAGGAGGTGGAGGCTGCAGTGAGCCATAACCATGCCACTGCTCTCCAGCTTAGGTGACAGAGCAAGAATCTGACTCAAAAATAAAAATAAAAATAAAATAAATAAAACCCCAGCGTTGCATGTGGTTGTTCTTCCTTTAGGCCAACCCAGGCCACTCTACCTATAGAGCAACGCTCTGTCATTTCAATAAACTTATTTTCAATTTCCAACTGTATGTATACTTCTCAATGTCTGATACAACAAATGTTTGTAGAATGAATAGGTGAATAAATAATCAGTGGATGAAAGTCTTGTCCACTTGTCATTCCCTACTTCCTAGCCAGAAGAGATGCCCCCACATCAAAGGATCTCTATCTTTCCAGGGTTTCTGGGGGAAAATTTTCCTAGACCCTAGCAGGATCATATACATTTGATGCACCCCAGCAATGCATGTGGACTGCTCTGTCTATGAAGTTGCCATTTTCCTATCTCTCCATTTCTCCGTTTTATAAACAAACTTACTTTTCATCTCCTACTTATGGCTCCGGCTTGAATTCCTTCCTGCATGAAGCCAATAATCCACTTGGTGACTCTCGCAGAACTCTAACTTTGGGGTCTGTAACAGATGGACAGCAGAAATGTTGTTCAGTCACTGCTGGGGTTGAAATGGAGTATATTTGCTCTTTCAGTATATTAAATGCTTCCTTCCTTAGCAGACAATTAATGAGGCTTCTGAGGACTCTTGACTGAGGCAGTAAGAGAAATGGAGCTATCTATACCCTTGTAAAACAACTTTTACAAAAACAGTAGCTTTTTCCTCATTCCCTCATTCCTTGTCTCAGTTCATCCTTGCAACCACACTGGGCCTTGGTGTATCACCCATTTTTACCACTTAATGCAACACAATGGGGTTTCAGGTAACTGTAATTCTGGATAGGGCCCAGATTTCAGAGAACTCGGGAAATTTGTACAACTCTTCTTATTTTCTCAAGACAAGGAGGGTCACAGATGTTCTCTGCATGGTCACACAGTCAGTCTGGTTGAAAGATTATTGCAGAGTCCTTATGCAAAGGGCAAAGAATGATGTGTAAGACAGAAAGATAGAACTTTTCCATTTCTACTGCTACTATCTCCTTTGTGGTTTGAAGCAACAAGTAGAATCTGTTAGATCTTCTGGTCAGTCTAATTCTCTCTTTTTTTTTTTTGAGTTGGGGTCTTACTCCATCGCCCAGGCTGTAGTACCGTGGCACCACCATGACTCACCATAGACTCGACTTCCTGGGTTCAGGTAATCTTTCTGCCTCAGCCTCCCAAGTAGCTAAAACTACAGGTGCATGCCTCTATGCTTGGCCAATTTTTCTGATATTTTGTAGAGATGAAATATTGCTATGCTGCCTAGGCTAGTCTCAAACTCCTGGGTTCATGCCATCCTCCTGCCTCGGCCTCCCAAAGTTCTGGGATTACAAGTATGAATGACCATACCCAGCCCTGTTTTAAAAATTCATTTCACTTTAGGGTGAAAAAAAATTTGCACATTTTAGATATGTCAACCATACACCATAGGAGGAAAAAAAATCCACTGAATAGCATTTATAGCTAAAAATGTTTATTTCATTGACAGTCTAAAGGGTGCCTAAGAAAATTCCATATTGAACAAAGTAAATAAACATGGCTTTGCAAAACCTTCCAGTGAGTCCAGCAGAAAACGGAACTCCTTGAAGCCTTTCCATTAGCTACCTTCTACCTCCATGCACATTTTCTTGAGTGCCTCAAAAATATAATTTTAAATGACTTGTTAAAAACTCATTCATAGTGAGGCATCAAAGAAAATTAGCATAGACCTCTAAAATGTGACTGTGACACACATACATTCTTCTCTTTCTTCTTGAAAGTGAGCCACTAGGCTCTCATTCTCATAAGAAAAACAAAGAGAGTAACCTACTAGACTATTAAAGCAGAATTGCTTTTTTTTTTTTTAGTTTGGGGGTCTCATAATGTCGCCCAGCAACATGTTGATGGCTCATAGCAGCCTCGACCTCCCTCCTGAGAAGCTGGGACTACGGGCATGCTCCATCTTGCCTGACTAATTTTTTGAATTTTTGTAGAGACAAGGTCTCAGTATGTCACTTATGCTAGTCTCGAACTCCTGGGCTCAGGCAATCTTCTTGCCTCGGTCTCCCAAAGTGCTGGGATTACAGGAGTGAGCCATTGTGCCTGGTGCCTGGCCCAGAATTGCTTTATTTACTTCTGAGGGCAAATTCTTTCAGAAATATATATATATATATATATATATATATATTTTTTGGTGTGGGGTGGGCAGAGGCAGGTAGTGAATATCTTTAATGTGAGAGATGCGAGACTAAATCACAATCCCTAAATGTCCATAAAAGAGGAAGCATGTCCAATGGTGAGGACAGAAATCTCTTACTTCCGATTCAGCTTCCCCCTGTCACTTTGGACTCATCAGGTCCTACCCTGAATCAGTTTCTCCCAACCCCCAGGGGAAAACAATACCTGCTTCTCAGGATAGAAACGCATTATTGTCTTGACTTAGGGAAGTGCATTCTCATGACCACAAATATGTTATGAGAAAAAAAGTCATTGTGAGCCTTGGTAGCTCCGTTCTCTTGATACAATTAAATTCTGATGGAACAAAATAATTGGGGTAAACTCCTGATGCCTATTGAGATACAGCTTATGTTTAATCATCTGCACTAAATCATCACAAGGGCCAAATCTAATTTAAATGAGATGCCTCTAGGATTCTGCCAGTTTGAAGAACTTCACTTACCGAGTTTGCTGACCAAGAGGTGTTTGTCTCCGACCCCTCCAGAAGGCTGCATTACTCATTGTCTGCCTTCTCCTCCCAGGTGACTCCACCCAGCATGATCACCAAATAAGGCAATCCTGCCAAGGCGTTTTCCTCCTGTTTACTGGAATTATTTAGTGAAAAGGAGGATTTTTAAAGGGATAGCTGGCTCTACCTAGATGTTATTTCCTTGCTGACACTCCTGACTACATTATCCAGGGAGAGCACTGCATACTTGTTCTCAAACTTGGTGCGCAATGGAATAATCACTTGGGGAATTTTAAACATTGACTGGCCTGGGCACCAGGGTTTGTCAAAGTTCCACAGATGATCATCTTGTGCGTGTCTGTTGGGTGGAGGAGTTGTTGAGAAGCCCTGTTTAGACTTAACATTGGTGCTCTCTCAATTCCAGAAGCCACAGCTGATAGCAAAATGAGCTGTCACTGACTGAACCCTTGCTGGGCCAAGCACTCTAAGTGGTTTGCATACATGATGTCACCATATCCTCACCACAATGGTGTTAAGCCCCGGTGGTACTCTTCGTCATCAGTCTAATGTAGCAAATATTTATCAAAAGCCATGATTATTGCACGTACCACTGTGAATACATAGATGAGTAAGTCACAGTCCATGCCCTTGAAAAGATAATAATCAAAGGTGTGATGATGATAAGGACTCGTTATAACCTTAATATCACGTGGGTTTCTTTTCAAGAGACAGCATAAATTACTAAGGAGTGAGGAGATCACTAATGTGAGGAAGGCAAACTGTAGATTAGGGATATCAAGAAAGATGACACTTGAGCCTCATGGTGTGCTAGGGCCAGTGCGTATGGGTCTGAGAAATAAGAGCTAATTTTTCAGAAACTGTGCCAGCCGGTTGATATCATATTGGTAGCTTGACATTGGCCATGGTGGCATATTTACACCATAAAAATTGGCAAACATTACACATCAGTTTTATCTGCCGAGAGAGTTGGTTGTTAAATATTTACCAGAAGCTCACTAATAGACCTTAAGAGATGTGCAGGATTTCATTCTGGAAAGGTGGTGGGATGAAATGTGACAGATAGAAGAGACGGAAGATGAGGAGATGGGAGAGAATGCAGTCTTGCTCAAGTAAGAATACACAGTCCGCTGGGCTTGGTGGCTCAGCCTGTAATCCCGTGCTGTGGGAGGCTGAGGTGAGTGGAATGCCTGAGCCTCAGGGTTCAAGACCCGCCTGGGCAACTTGGCGAGACCTCATCTCTACAATAAATAAAAAAAAATCAGCCAGGCGTGGTAGCGCGCGCCTGTATTTCCAGCTACTTGGAAGGCTGAGGCGGAAGGATCACCGGAGCCCAGCAGGTCGAGGCTGCGGTGGCTGGGAGCGGTCACTGCTCTCTAGTCTGGGCGACAGAGTGAGACTCCAACTCAAAAAAAAAAAAAAAAAAAGAATACACAGTCCAGTTAGCCTGGAGTAGGATAATTAGAAGTTACAATCGGAGAAGTGGAGGACTATATTAGGTCTACACCTCCAAGGTAAATGCCTAGTAGAGCCCAACACACAGTGGTGCTCAAACAAAGTCCATACTCTTTTATCCCCTTTTACTTCTCAAATAAAGTTTAAACTCTCGACTTACTACAAAAGCCCTATGAGGCAGGTATTTTTTTGTTTGTTTACTGTAGCCTAGCCTGGAGGGCAGTGGTGTGATCATAGTGTGCTATAGCCTCCAACTTCTAGGATCAAGCCATCCTCCTGCCTCAGCCTCCCAAGTAGCTGGGGCACTGTGTCTGGCCTTGTATTTTAAAAAATAGATGAGGAAGTCTGGCGTGGTGGCATGAGCTGTAATCCCCACTTCCTCGGAGGCTGAGACAAGAGACTCACTTGAGTCCAGGAGTTCAAGTCCAGTCTGGGCAACATGTGGGGCCCTGTCTCTAAAAAAAAAAATTTAAAAATAGATGATGAAACACGATTACAGAGATAAGAAGCTGGACCAAGAACACACAACTAGTTATTGAGTCTTACGGCAGTGGGGTGAGGTAAAAGATGACGCCAAGATGATGTCCGGGAAAATAGGGAATGGTGGTACCACCTGTAGAACTAGGGAAGTGAAGAAATCAGGGTGGATTCGTGGAGTCTGCATGCACATATGTGGCACTCCTGGCTGCAATGGTGGAATCTGCGGGAGAAGCCAAGGCTAGCCGTGTGGGTTGTAAGCCACCACCAGGGTCTGGTAAGCACGAGCCTCCCTCCCGCTTCTTACAATCCGCCTGGCTTTCAGGCCATGTCTGCGCCTTCTCAGAAGCTATAGAGACTTCTGCTTCACCCACAGCCATCTCAGGGATCATGGATCACGCCAGCTCCTAAAAGTCCTAAGAATTCTGTGGACTGTACAGAATGTCTGCAGAGATTCGGGCCAATCTCAAGAAACCGGGGCCTTCTTGGGAGTCTCAAACCTCACCAGGCTCTGGAACTTTCGCTATGACTTCAGTTCTCAGGGGGCGGGAGTGCTGAGCCAAACTGGTCTCTTTCTGACTCTTGGAACAGGGAAGGCATGGCCTCTGACAGAGGAGATGGGGCAGGTTTTCTGACTCCTAGGTTAGGCCTGAGCACCTGATGAGAGCTGGTGGGATGGTGTGACAACATCCCTGCCTGTTTCTGCAGCTGGCCCCTAGTGGACAGTCACCCAGCAGAGCTTAAGGAATGGGCTTGAGGGTTAGAATAGTTCGTTTGTTTTTGGTTTTTTGAGTAGGAGTTTCACTCTGTCACCCAGGTTGGAGTGCAGTGGCACACTCATGGCCACTGCAGCCTCAACCTGCTGGGCTCAGGAGATTCTTCTGCCTCAGCCTTCCAAATAGCTGGAACTACAGGCGTGCGCCACCACGCCTGGTTAATTTATTTTATTTTATTTTATTGTAGAGACGAGCTCTTGCCAAGTTACCCAGGTTGATCTCGAAACCTTGGGCTCAGGTAATCCTCTTGCCTCTACCTCCCAAAGTGCTGGGATTACAGACGTGAGCCTCTGCACCCAGCAGAATAGTTCATTTTAGAAATGGCCATGCCGCCCATTCTCATCACTAATAGAAGCCCTGACTTGAGGATTCTCTCAACATATCCCGAATAAACTCCTGAAGCAGAAGACTAGACAGGAATAAAAAGCCCTGCTCTGCTTTTCTTTTCTCTCTCTTTTTTTCTAAAACCCTTACACACTCTGAAGAACATCTTTTAATCCTAGACTGCATTAAAAAAAATTTCTGGGTACAGATTGTTCCAATTAAATTCTTAAATGTCAAAAGTTTCTTAAAATAAAACTCCTTAAAATAAACCAAATCAGCCATTCTGGATCCAGGCCAACATAAATCCAAGTACCTCACCAGATGGGGATTCTGTAAACTAAAGGTAAGAGCAGTTGTTCACAGCATAGGGCCGGATGAGAAAAGCAAGAGGCATCACAGAGGGCACTGTTCCTTTTCAAGTTGTTTTGCAAAACACAGGGTAACATCCTAATAGACAAGTGAGTTGGGCTTCCTGCAGCACCTGTTCACAGACAGAAACCCCAAAATATGCCTGCAAAGTTCTGGAAAAAAAGAGCATGGGCCAATTAGCAAAACACTCGGATTTACGCAGAGCAAGGGAGGACCTGGAGACCAGGATGTGGGAAACTTACTGAAATCTCTATCCAGCCTGTGCGAGGCCATCAGTGAGATGCAGCCCGCCCTGACCTACCAAGCCAGGCTTTGCTCTGTGTGCCACCGAGACACAGTGGGCTCCCAGTGACGAGAAGAGCAGTTGTGTTCTAAATGGTGTTCTGCACAAGGACTGACCCCGCCACAAACATAAACCCTGCATCAAGTCTGAGTTATTGACGTGGTTCTGAGATCAAAAATAATTCCGGTCTGGGAGCAGTGGCTCATGCTTACAATCCCAGCACTTTGAGAGGCCGAGGCGGGAGGATTGCTTGAGCCCAGGAGTTTGAGACCGCTCTGGGCAACATAGTGAGAACTTGTCTCTATTAAAAAAAAATTTTTTTAAGTTGCTTAAGTTTAAAAAAATTAAAAATGTAAAAAAAATTCCACATGGAAAGAAAACGCTTTCTAATAAACAAAAAAAGTGATGCCATCTCATAACTTGTTACCCAGCTGGGTGGGGACCCTGTGAGCTGGCAGCGTCACTCTTGGAGAAGTGGGGTGGAAAAGGGCCCAGGCCAAGGTCAGACACAGACAAGAACAGAGGCAAGTCTCCAAGCCTGGGCTGTGGAACCGTCAGCACAACAGGGCATTGGGCTAGGTCAGGGTGGAGTCAACAGCTGGAGGTGCCAAGTCAGAGCAGGGTCACTCCGTGGGCACCCACTAGCTGCTGGACGGGGTAGAGACCGGGCAGAGAACAAGGAGGAATGTCCCACTTTCTCCGCCTGGCTCACCACTACTCATCTTCTGGGCCTTGGCTCAGATATCATTTCTCCTCGAGAAAGGACATCACCCTGCAGTTCTCCTTCATGGCACTTACAATGGGAGTGATTTAATGGATGATTACTTTTGGAGTCCTCCCTGCTAGAACACAAACTCCACAAGCTGGGCTCTCGCCTGTCTTCTCTAAGGCTGCCTCCTCTCCGGTCCCCAGTGCCACGTGTGGCCCATTGTCAGCCTCAATCCATCTTACTGGGAGGAAGGAAAGATGAGTAAAAGATGCAAAAGAGGAAGGAGGGAGGGAAGAAGGCTAGGAAGGATGAATCGGAGGGAGGTGCACACAAAGCCTCTTTCTAGAGACAAAGTCTCTTTCCAGATCCTCTTTCCGAGGACCTGCAGGTGAACTCATTAGCACAGGGGGCGTGGCTCAGCCTGAAGTCATGGTTCCCCCAGACCAGCAACTGACCCATGCGGTGAACACCAACGGCCTATGGAGCATAAATTCCTCCTTGAAAAATGATCGCATTTTATTTCTTGGAGCTTCTCTTGACAGGATTTCTTCTTTCTCTGGTGCCTGAGATGAGAACAAGCTGTAACCTGAAACTATAGATACCTCTTAAGAATGATGGTATGTTGAAAGAATGCAGTTAAAATGCTCATTAGGGATCATCCACCATTGTAAAGAACAGGCTAGGGGAACAGATTCTCTTGATTCTTGGATTGACTCAACAGGATTTTACCAAAACAGGATGCACCTCCGAGAAAAAGACAAGTATTCACAAAGCCATTGTCAGCACAATCCAGTGACAGACACCTGAAGGCTACAAGCGGGGGGACAGCCTTGAGAAGCCTGCGCTTCACAGGCAAGGACCTTTGCCAATAGCTTTGATACCAATAGGCTCACTGATGTTGGTTATCCAGTTGGGGGTCCAGGAGAGCAAGGGTGATTGGAACAATGGATTTGGGACTATTAGCTGGGTGGGAGGAAGCAGTGGTTGTCAAGCTTCTTTGGTTTTTTTTGAGTCAGAGTCTCACTCTGTCGCCCAGGCTGGAGTGCAGTGGCATATTCATGGCCACCACAGCCTTGGCCTGCTGGGCTCAGGTGAGCCTTCTGTCTCAGCCTTCCAAGTGGCTGGAACTGCAGGCCACCACACCTGGCTAATTTTTTTATTTATTGTAGAGACAAGTCTTGTCAAGTTGCCCAGGCTGGTCTCGAGCTCCTGGGCTCAGGCAATCCTTTTGCCTCTGCCTCCCAAAGTCCTGGGATTACAGGCATGAGACACCATGCCTGGCCCTGATCCTCAAGCTTTTAATATTCCTGTGATCTAATTGGAGTTGAGTAGGTCTGAGGTGGGGCCCTGGGTTCTGCTTTTCTAACAAGAGTTGACCATGCAGGTAGGTGTTAAAAAACTCAGACCTTTGTCCTCTGCTCTTACACCAACACAGCAGTCATCAACACAGGAGACTTCTGCTACCCCCAAATAGGAGAGGATTTCTCCCCACCAGCAAGCAAGCAATCAGCTCTGCAGCGGACACGGCTAGGTGTCCTCTGATTCAATCCTGACATTCTCTATCGGAGACAGCGCCAGATTCCACAGGTGGAGGGCTCAGTCCCCAAGACTGCCTCCGCCACACACACACCAGTTGCAAGTCTGGGCCTTGGAAACTTCTGACTGACCTCGAGGGTGGGCATCACCTCCGGGAATTTCACTTTTCTCTGCAAGTGCTTGCATACAATAAAATTCACTTATATCTATTGCACTTACATTCTTGGGGTCACAAGGAATAAAGGGGTCCCTCAATCTGGTTCAAGTGATGAAATTTGTGGTGAAGAAATTGCAAAGTAGTGAGGGTGATGGAAACTTCTGGAAAACAGTATTTGTGGACGAGCCAGGCCTGGAAGAGACCGGGAACCAGATATCACCCTGAATCCGGGGCATTTCAAGGAACCTTCGCGGGAGGGATTTGTGCAATTCTTCACCCTTCTGCTGTGTTTGAAGAACTTTCTTCTATCTCACAGCTTTTACTACCTCCTGTTTCCTCATCACTTCTGCTCGCTCACAGCCTTCCAGAGCACCTCCCCTGACTCAAAGCCTCTGTCTCTGCTTCCTTTTAGAGTTTTCCCAGCTAAAGGCAGGACCCTTTCTAGTTTCTTTTCTGTCAAGGTGTCACTCTCTTGCCCAGGGGCAGTGGCAACAGATCTCTGCAGCCTTGATCTCCTGGGCTCAGGTGATCCTCCTGCCTTAGCCTCTGGAGTAGTTGTGATTACAGGCACACACCACCATGCCTGGCTAATTGTTTGACTTTTTCTGTAGAGACAAGGTCTCACTGTGTTACCCAGGCTGGCCTTGAACTTCTGGGCTCAAGTGATCCTCTTACTCAGCCTTCCAAAGTGCTGGGATTACAGGCGTGAGCCACCACGCCTGGCCAGGACTCTCTCCAGTTTCTAATTCAGGCTCTCAAGAGCGGGAAGCTGACTAGCTCCTCCTGGCAGGCAGAGCACATCAACCAGGTGCCCCCTGGGCAGTGCCAACCTGTGGACCGACTACTTTTTAGTCAGGCCAGGTGTGACCCACCTTTCCAGACACCCAGGACCCTGGGCCTTGTAGTGTTACCTTCCAGGAAGGGCCTTTTAAGGAAATGACGGGTGTGGTATTTATTTGCCTCCTCCGAGAAATCCAGCACTGGCTGAGTCCCAGGCTTTATAGTCCTTGGAGAGTTACTTGATCCTGGTTGCTCTCTGAGACAAAAAAATATTTTTTCTTCAGAAAAGTATTGGGAGACTTCCTACTTGGAAATTTCCGGTCTGTTCTCCTGAGGCGGAGGAGGGTTCATTTTTTTAGTTTGTAAAGGGTTGGTGGCTTTCCAGAGCTTTCCACTTGGAGTTCAGAATGTTAATGAAGGCTAAACTGTGGATCCTTCTCCACACCTCCTGGGGGGTGGCTAGCCCAGAGCCAGCCCAGCCTTGCCTTTCCTGAAGGACCCAGGAGGGTCCTTCCATCCACACGGGCATCACTAACTCACTCCTTCTACTAGCATTGATTGAATACTCAATGTGCCAGGCACAATTCTCAGACCTGGAGAAACAGCAGTGAACCAGTAGGACAAACATCTCTGCCTTCATAGGGCTTGTGTTCTAGTGCGTGGAGACAACTGATATATATATATGGCAATATGTGAATGCTACCTTATATTAGAAGATAACAAGTCCTTTGGGAAAAAGAAACATGGCAGAGTAAGGGAGGTTGTCATTGAGAAGTTGGCGTCTGAACAGGCATCTCCCTGATGGAGGTGAGGGAAGTTGTGAGAATGTTGTAATGTCCCTCAGGACAAGACACCAGAGGCACCTTGAAGTCTTGCGAAACTAGTGCTGAAAACTCTGGGAAGAAACCGTGGGGGAGTGAGAAGAGTGACAAGTCGGGAATGTCCCATGGCTCTACGCCAAGGGGGGCCCAGCATGAATATGTTAAGGGCAGTGATAGGGAGAGGATTTGAGAACGAAGGGTCAAAGCAGCAACACAAGGAATTATTGCAAGGTCAAGCTCACTTCAGAGTATGTTTTTTTAACCTTTCTGTGGTTTCGAAAAATCTCAAAGTGAACATGGTAAAAGTCTTCTTTGCGATAATGGTATTGTGTTGATGTAGGAAAATGATCTTATTCTTTTTTTGTTAATTTTCAAGTTGAGGTCTACCTCTGTCTCCCAGGGTGGAGTGCAGGGACATGATCATGGCTTACCACAGCCTCCACCTACTGGGCTTGGTCAATCCTTCTACCTCTATCTCCTGAGTAGTTGAGACAACAGGTGCAGGCCATCATGCTCAGCTAATTTTAAAATTTTTTTTATAGAGACGAGATCTTGCTATGTTGCTCAGGCTGGTCTCAAACTCCTGGACTCAAGCAATCCTCCCACTTTGACTTCCCAAAGAGCTGAGATTACAAACATGAGCTGCTGTGCTTGGTCAAGAGTGGTTTTATTCTTAAGAGAGGAAATATTTAGAAATAGTATATCGATATCCACCACTTTCTTTAAATAGTTCAGAAAATATATTTTATAGAGACAGTGATAAAACAAATATGGCATGATATTAACAATCAGGAAATCCAGGTAAAGGATAGATGATGTACTATTTCATCAACTTTTCTATAGATTTGAAAATTTTCAAAACGAAAAGTTGCATTCCATTTTAGGTATCCTCTCAAGAGAAATAAAAATATATGACTACACATTGACTTGTATGTGAATGTTTATAGCAACGTTTATTTCTAATAGCCCCAGACTGAAACCAAGCCAAATGTCCATCAATCGTTAACGGGTAAACAACATGTGGTACATCCATACGATGGAACACAACTCAGCAGGAAGGAATGAACTACTGATACAAGCTACAACATGGATCAGCCTCAAAAACGTGTGGCATGAAATAAACTAGAAAACAAAGACCACATATTATATAATTGCATCTATGTGAAATGTCGAGGAAGGGAAAAATCTATAGAGACAGAAAGCAGATCAATGGTTGCCTGGGGCTGGAGGTGAAAGTGGGAATTGACAGCAAATAGGCATGAAGGAACTTTCTGGGTGGTAGAAATGTTCTAAAACTGGCCTGTGGCGGTGACTGCACAGCTCTATAAATTTAAGTCATGTGCCACCCAAGGATGTTTCAGTCAATGATGGACTATATAAGGTGGTGGCCCCATGCGATGATATTACCGTGTGTTCACAGTACCTTTTCTATGTTTAGATGTGTTTAGATGCACACATACTTACCATTGTGTTACAGCTGCCTACAGTACTCAGTGCAGTAACATGCTGTCCAGCTCTGCAGCCCGGGAGCAATTGGCTACACCACATAGCCGAGTGTGTAGTAGGCTAAATCATCTAGGCTTGTGTAAGTCACTCTATGATATCTGCACAATGACACACTTGCCTAATGACACATCTCTTAGAACTTATCCTGTCATCACGTGACACACGGCTATCTTAAAAATCGCTGTGTTGGCCCTTTACAATGGGCAAATTTTATGATTTGCAAATTATGCCTCAATAAAGCAGTAAAAAGAAAGTTGAAAAAAAAATCAAGGTTTATTTCTCCACCTGGGAACCTGATGGTGAGACTTCGTTCAACAAATACACACACACACACACACACACACACACACACACACACGTGTGCGCGTGCGCTTTTGAGTGAGAGTCTCACTCTGTCTGCCAGGCTGGAGTACAGTGGCATGATCACGGCCACCGCAGCCTCATCTGCTGGGCTAAGGTGATTCTTCTGCCTCAGTCTTTTGAGTAGCTGAGACTTCAGGTGCACCACCACTCCCGGATAAGTTTCTGTTTCTTGTAGAGATGAGGTCTAGCTGTGTTGCCCAGATTGGTCTTGAACTCCTGGGTTCAGGCCATCCTCTCACCTTGGCCACCCAAAGTGCTGGAATTATAGGCATGAGCCACCGCACTTGGCCAATAAATATTTTTTAGAACCTTTCCTATGTGTCAAGCACCATGTACTAAACCTTGGGGGTGTGGTGCTGAATCAAGCAGGCCTTGACATTTGACAAACTTTCTGTGCTATTGGTTGGGTGTGTTTTCCCTGAGACCTGCCTGGTGGTAGGATGTGGACTGGATGAACTGTGTTTCTTTCACTGCTTGCTTTGTTTGGGTTGTTCCCAAAACACACCCTGGGATCAGAACTTGTTCCCAAAACACACCCTGGGATCAGAGTGTCAGCTGTTGATTTGCCAGCTGTAGTGGGCTGAATGGTGGTCCCCAAAAAGATGTGCTCATGTCCTAACTCCCACAACCCGTGCATGTTGCAGTGTTAGAAAAAGAATCTTTGCAGATGTAATTAAGTTAAGGATCTCGAGGTGAAATTACCCTGGATCTCCCAGGTGTGCCCTGAATCCAATGACACGTGTCCTTCAAAAGAAAGAAGAGGAGAAGACACTAGAAGGGGAGTCTGCAAAGGCAGGGGCAGAGACGAGAGTGATGCAGTCACAAGCCAAGGACACCTGGAGCCCTCAGAAGCTACAGGAAGCAGGGAAGGATTTCCTCCAGAGCCGTCAGAGGAAGTGCAGCTTGAGTGTGGACTTCCAGGCTCTAGAACTCAGAGGAAGTGAATGTCAGTTGTCTGAAGCCCCCAAGGGGATGGTAGTTTGTGATGGCAGACTTAGGAAAAGAATGCAGCAGGTGACCTGAGGAAGCCCAGGCAGGGACTGGGAGTGAGAGGCAGAGGGAGGCAAGCCCATGAAGGGAATGTTCAGGGCGTGGTTCTGCCCTGGGGAGCATCTGAGGGACTATGAGGAAGGAGTGAGCGAGCTGGGGTATCTACCAGCCTCATCCTTGTCCTTTCTGGCTGAGGGTCACTCCCTGTCCCCAGTACCCAGTACTTTTGGTCTGCAAAGCATGCTCCCGAGGTCTTATCTGTGGAAGAATTTTGGGGTGGGCCAAGGGCTCTGAACAGGGTGGAGGGGTAAGAAGCTTCCCCCACTTTGGCTGCACACTGAATGGCTGAAAGCCCTGCATGCACGGGTAAAGGAAGAAAAATGAGGTTCAGCAGGTGGAGACACATGCTCTGAAACCTCTGACACCCAAAGCAATTGGCTAGACCAGTGCACTCCAGTGAGAATGTCCAACTCCAAGACCCATCAGTTCATGTATCAACCCCTGGTGACTCCTCTCTGCACAACATGGGAACATTAACCCTTTCTCACGGATTTATTATTAGTCGGAATATAATTTTTTTTTTCAGTTGGAGCCTAACTCTGTTTCCCAGACTGGAGTGCAGTGGCACACTCCTGGCCACAGCAGCCTCGACCTGCTGGGTTCCGGCAATCCTTCCGCCTCAGTCTTCCAAGTAGTTGGAACTACAGGCGCGCGCTACCACACCCGGCTGATTTTTGATTTATTGTAGAGATGAGGTCTTGCCAAGTTGCCCAGGCGGGTCTCAAACCCGCAGCCTCAGGCAATCCATTTGCCTCGGCCTCCCAAAGTGCTGGGATCACAGGCTGAGTCACTGAGCCTGGCCTGGAATATAATTTTTGTTAGGAATTCTTTGGTTGCTTCCTGTTTATTAAAATTTAGTGGAAACTTCTCACGTTCCCATGATATCTGTCTTACGCTCTATAGTCACGTATTAAACCAGCCATCTCCTTGTAGCATAAGCTAGGAAGGCTCCAGGTGCTCTGTGTGCAGGCTGGAGCTCCGACGACTCTGGTGTCTCACAGCACCCCGCACAGTGTAAGGAAAAGCAGGTGCACAATAAAGACGTGCTGTCAAGTTTCTCCTTCTCACTGCAACATGCAGCCCCCGATCTCCATCACAGACGTTGCCAAGAGGTGCTTCCCAGCTTTCATCTTTGCTTGTCTGTTCTCCGTCACTCCCAGCCAGCAATGTTCTTTCCTTGTCTCTTTTCTTCCAGTCTCTCTGGGTAGAAGCCCACAGTGCTTTTTGGCACAGCTGGGTGAGGAGTGCTTGGCGACGGTCTACACCATTTTACAAGGCTCCCAACATCAGAAGTGGCATTTCAAATACAGCTCAGAACACTGGGTAACTGATGTCTTCACCACGACCCTTAATGAGGGCTCAAGGGTTCCCTTTGGCACACAATAAATGTGCATATTTGAACTTAAACATTGAAATGCATCTGCTTGTTTGAAAACTCAGCTTCTCCTTTTCAGGCTGGAGAAAGTCCTGGAAATAATATGACTTTGCTTGTGAGTTAAGGCCTCCTGGGTATGATCCTGGCTGTCGCCTCCCTTTTTCTTTAGCTGTTTACTTCTCTCATGGGCTGGACCCGGGAGGAGAGAGCATCCAGAGGACTAAGGCAATTTCTAGCCATCTTTGGCTCGAATCCTTCTGGGATCCTCTGCCAAGCAGAAATAGCATCTTCTGTCTGCACAATTGGCCTGATCTTAGCTGAAAGAAGTGATTTATTCAAAAGTTCTAATAATAATAGCTCACATCCATCGAGTGTTACCACACGTCAGGCTCTGCGCTAAGTGCTTGGTGCTTGGTATTCTTTATCTCAGTTTTAATCTTCACAAAAACCTTATGAAGTTGTTTCTTTATCATCCACATTTCAACAGATGAAGAAACTGAAAGGAAGTCCAAGCCCCTGCTGAAGCCACGTGAAGTGAGGATTCAAGCCTAGGTGTGTTGACTTCAGGACGTATGTGGGCTTTCTGAACGCAACCTTCAGTGCATGTGGCCTAGATTGGAAGAACCCTCATCTTCTGCTCTTGTATCGAAAGGGTTAAATGGAGAAGTTGAGAAGGCAGCAGCTTCTGAAAGTGTCCCTAGGGAACCACACTGTTGGGGGCCAGGTCTACCCACTTCAGTGCAAATACAACGAGAGTTGCTGACCAGATGTAGTGGGCTTTTTCTGTTCAGGGAGACAGGATTGACTTTATTTTTATTTTTTATGTATATTTTTTGAGTTAGGGGTCTCACTCCATCTCCCAGGCATGTGAGTACAGTGACATGATCATGGCTCACTTCAGCCTCAGTCTCCTGAGCTCAGGGAATCCTTCTGCCTCAGCCTCCTGAGTAGCTGGGACTACAGATGTGGGCCACCACGCTTGGCTAATTTTTTTAATTTTTGTAGAGACAAGGTCTTGCTATGTTGCCCAGGATGGTCTCAAACTCCTGGGCTCAACCAAAATGCTGGGTGAGCCACCACGCCCAGCCCTGGATTGCCTTTAAAAGGAGATTTACTGAAATGGACATTAGAAGGAGAGCATGAACACTTTGGACTGTTAAGAGAGGGGGTGGGAGGCAGAGAGAAGCCCGATCATTTCAAACTGTTTGCGGCAGCATCAGAACTCTCATGCAGCTCCATCAGTCGAGGCAGGTTTACATAGGGGTTCAGGATGGAGTTTTGACTGTGGAGCATTTGAGGCTTAATGGGAAGATAAGGGGTCTCTGGCATGGGATTCCAGGGAACAAGTGGTGACCTGACCCCTCGTCTAGCCAGATGGGCAAGAGTGACCCTGGCAGGCGTGTTCCTGCCTGAAACATGGCCTTACTTCCTGTCTCTTCTGGCTTTCTGGCCTTTATCACACAGGAACAGAAGAGAAAAATAAATTGGGAATATGGATAACATTTAAGTGACTCTGAAAAGTTTTGTGGCAACACGGACCTGTTTCAAGAATTATTTTTAACTGCAGACATTTGGTCCCAGTGGGAAATACAACTTCAAAGGACAGTTATAATTGGGTCATATTTGGAGAAACTTATTACATTTTGCTGTATGTCCCAGGAGTAGTGTATCTCAAATGATTTTAATATTTCGATTCAATCATGGAGTAGAATTCCATTTTTCTATGCAGCAATGGGAAACAACCAAGAGAAATTATGACAGCGGTATTAGATAAAAACAAAGACAGAAGTACATTTAATTTGTGACAGAAGAAAGAGAAATGTCCAGCAATTTATCTCCTCACTCCTTTCCCCTTCTTTTCTCCTTGGCTATATCCTAAAATAGTGTCTGTGGAGGGAACCTGGGCCCTTTTATTCACATTCCTCCGTTTGCTTAGGATAGACATTTGGCCAAAGTTCAATTTGCTGAAGCAATTTAGTGGAGGAAAGGCTGGTATCTCATTGGGAGCAAAATAAACATGAACCGTGGCCGTAATATTGTTTCTGTGATCTCCGTACAGGTTTCGGAGCTGAGGGCCAACTGGGGACTGTTATATACAGGACTCTTGGGAGTGAGGCTGTCAGGAAAGGGGGAGAAAGGTTGGAAGTGGGGAAAGGCGAAGACTGGCCACAACAGGGGTCATGCTGTTCTGTGAATAGCATCCCAGGAGAGTGTTATTAGATTGGAGACTGGCAGGAGTCGAGGCCCTTTGCTCTGGGTTGTACAGACGCTTGAGCAAATGGTGAGATCTGGCCAATCTCTTTTCCCCTGAACCACTCCATGCACTAAAAGGAAGATTTACTTTTTATTTTTTTGAGTTGGGGTTTCACTCTGTCTCCCAGGCTGGAGTGCAGTGGCACGATCATGGCTCACCACAGCCTCAGCTTGCTGGGTACAGGCGATTGTTTCACCTCAGCCTCCTGAGTAACTGGGACTATAGGCGCACACCACTACTCTTGGCTAATTTTCCAATTTTTGGAGGGATGAGGTCTTGCTATGTTGTCCAGGCAGGTCTTGAACTCTTGGGCTTAAGGAATCCTCTCGTTTCAGTCTCCCAAAATGTTGGGATTACAGGTATGAGCCATCATACCCAGCCAAGGAGGATTTAAAAAAAGGAACTCTAAAATGTATCTGTATTGCAGTGACTTAAAATGGGCTAGATATGCTCTCTCCCTCTGACAAATGCATAATATATTCTTACAACTAAGTGCCTGCCTACAGAAATGATTTTACCAGATGCTCCCTAGCCCTTTTCAATATGATAGTTCATGAAATCTGTACTCTTTACCATCCATCTCAGATTAAACTATGATTTGCCTTGGATGAGTGGGTGTCTAGCTCTTTAGCAGGTTAAATAACAGAGAATAATTGTGTAAAGCGATCAGAGTTATATGTACCAAAAGCCAGCTTGCATTTGATGTACAAGAGACATTGCTTAGAAACAAATGGCCACACTGGGTGGCCCCCTTGACTGTGGCAAAAGTGGTGAGGAGTCAGCCTTGGTCATCAGCTATGTGGTAGTGAGTGACAATCATTTGTGATGCTATGGCTACAGTGACAGATAGCTCATACTGAGTGTCCTGTCTTATAGCAGGTCAACATTCCTGCTGCCTCCTTCCGTGTGTACCTATCCACCTCTTCAGAAGTCAGAAAGTATGTTTTACTGTCATGGAGTAGATCTGTGGGAAAAAGACTACTAAGGGCAGTTGGGGATGTTTCCAATCTGTAGCCAGAGAGACCATTCTGTTTTCTAGGTCCAATCGACTCACTAACCCAGGGTCTAGCCCACCCTAGCCCACCCTTTCCCACGCCATTCTGAAAGGAGGCTTCTCTCTTTATGTGCTCCTGCCTGGCAGGCCTTCCTACGATTTGGTGGACTAATCTGTTATTGGTGATGGAAGTCTAACAACTTCTTGAGCACTTCACTGAACACTTTAACCTAGGGGTCACCCACTGCAAGTTATAGGAGCCAGGCAAGTGATGATAATACAAGTGAGCACAGGAGGCAGAGGTGAGAGGATTGCCTGAATTCAGGGGTTCAAGATCAGCCTGGGCAACTTGGCGAGACCTCATCTCTACAATAAATCAAAAAAATTAGCCAGGCATGGTGGCACATGCCTGTAGTTCCAGCTATTTGGAAGGCCGAGGTGGAAGGTTTGCCTGAGGTCAGCAGGTTGAAGCTGCGATGGTCGTGAGGGTGCCACTGCACTCCAGCCTGGGTGACAGAGGAAAAAAAAAGTGAGCACAGACCAAGCAGGGCCCAGGAGAACTGGAAAAAAGATATCCCTTCATAATATGGGTATATGGGTCTGATGTTGCCAGATTTTCCAATTTTTAAAAAGATTTTAGGAATCTAGATTTGACTGTGATCTCCTAACATTTAAATGTTGAGTAATCAATTCAAATATTCAATAATTCTCATAGACCAAATGAACACACTAAAACACACACACACACACACACACACACACACACACACACACACACGCACACACACACACATGTGAAAGCCAGTATATTACATCTGCATTAACTCAGAAGGAGTTAGTCTGTGGTAGAAAGTTGTCTTGGTGCTCCAAACTGTTGTCAGTGGTTACTTTTGGGAACAGGAGTGGGAGTGAGTGGGAACTTTTACATTTTGCTCTGTATACTTTTCTATTGTTTGAATATTTGGCAATGAGAGCACATTTATGTATTACTTATGAAGTTATTTTTAAAAATCAACAGTCTGAATAATACAAGAGAGACTGGACTTATTGGAGGAGGACTCCAACATTTAGAATGGTTGGAGACTTAATATTTAACATGGCAGATTGATTGCATCAAAAACAGAAACCAAAAGAAAAAAGAAACTTGGAGAAAGTAGGAAAAATGTCAGAAAGCAGACAAAAATAATAAAAAGAACTATCAATTTATGAAATAAGAACAGTATCCTATAAAACTCAGAGAACAAGAAAGAGCTCTTAGAAATTGAAAGTGCAATACCAGAAATAATAATATTAAAAAGAGAGTTTAGAAGATAAAGTTGATGAAATCTCACAGAAAGTAGAAAATGATACAGATTTGGAGTAGGAGAGAAACAATATGAAAATGAGGGGATTGATTTAGTTCTACATTCAACTGATAGCATATCAGAAAAATAACTGAGAGGGAGAAAACTATCAAAGAAATACTGTAATAAGTATTTCCAGAATGGAAGGACATGAAAGTCAAAACGAAAAGATCTCATGGAGATTCCAAACAAAGTAAATTGTGATAAGAAAATCAAGCATAACGTCAAGGCACATCATCATGAAGTCTGAGAATACGAGGAATCAAGAGAAGAGTCCTGAGAAATTTCCTGAAAGAAGAAATAGGCCACAAAAAATGATCAAAAATAGAATGGCATCAGACTCCTCCAGTATCTGACAATACTGGATGCTGGAAGGAAATGGAGCATTTGGAAAAAAATTTCCAAGTTGATACACATAGCCAAAGTAACGCTAAGTGTGAGGGTATAATGAAGACATTGTCAGACATGCAGAGTCTCAAATTGCTTTTTTAGATACTTTTTTTTAAGAGGCTACTGGAGGATATATTTTTACCAAATTAAAGGAGCTAATCGAGGAGAGGGATCCAGACCACAGCGGATTCAACACATGAGATGCAGTGAGCAAAGGAAATTCTCAGGATGATAGTTAAGGCAGGTTTTAAGATGGCAGTGCTGAAGTAGGCTTAGAAGAAAGCCAGCTGCTATGGTTTGAATGTGCTTCCCAAATTTCATGTGTTGGAAACTTTATCTCCAAATTTATATACTGATGGCATTTGGAGGTGGGACCTTTGAGAGGTCATTAGGATTAGGTAAGGTCATCAGGATGAGGCCTCCATGATGGCATTAGTGGGTTTAGAAAAAAAGAAGAAAGTCCTCAACTGGCACACTCTCACACTCTTGCCATGTGATATCCTCTTCATTATTGTTATGCCCCAGGGAGGTTCATACCAAATGCCAGTGCCGAGCTCTTGGGCGCCCAGCCTCCAGAACCAGTGGCTAAATAAGCTTGTTTTTTTTTGTAAACTACCCAGTCTATGGTATTGTTGTAGCAGAAGAACATGGATTAGGACATTAGTGCATAGGAAATCAACAGCATGAAAAGTCATTATGGTAGAATCTCTAGAAAAACAAATGGAACTAATAGGTGATCTGAAATGTTTTGATATATAGGATATTTGAGAGACTGATTATTCATAAATACATATTATATAGGGGCAAATGAAAGCAAAGGCAATTGTTATTATTATTTTTTTTGAGTTGGAGTCTCACTCTGTCGCCCAGACTGGAGTGCAGTGGCCGCTCCTGGCCACTGCATACTCGACCTGCTGGGCTCCAGCAATCCTTCCGAGTAGCTGGAATTACAGGCACGCGCTACCATGCCCGGTTGATTTTTGACTTATTGTAGAGATGAGGTCTCGCCAAGTTGCCCAGGCGGCTCTTGAACCCATGGGCTCAGGCAATTCACTCACCTCAGCCTAACAAAGGCAATTATTAACTCCAGGGAAAACAGAAAGGAATGTTAATTATGCTATGCTATGTGTCTCAATTGCAAATAATATTTAAATAGTCATAATACTGAAATATTGAATACTAATTTAACAAAAAATGATAATGTAGCCATTTTTGAAAAATGAAAATGTGAATAACTGTACATTAGGAGTGAGGGGGATATACAACAGAGCTAAATACTTCTCATCTAGTTACAAGGTCAATAGGCACTGTTTAAATTGAAAATCAAAAATGGGGATAAGGATAGAGTGAAGCAGGGAATGAATTTTTAAAAATTTAAATATGTCTTTGGCTTTAAAAAAAACCCCAAAAAACTACATCTTGGTGTGTTTCTAGTGTCCTGCTAATATCAAAAATGTCAAAATGAATAACCTTATACATAATGTTATTTTGTTTGTGTGCAGGTATAGCTGATAAATTTCCAGAGGTCAAAGGGCAAATGCATTTATACTTTTGATAGATATTGCCTAGTTGCTTTCCAAAGGGATTATACCATCTTACTCTCTCACCAGAATTGTATGAGTGAGTATTTCCCACAGCCTCATCAGAAGAATGTGTTGTCAAACTTTTGGTTTTTTGTCAATCTGATGGACAAGAAAAGGAATCTCTTTGTTCTTATTATGAGTAAGGTTAAAAATATTTTAAATGTTTAAAAGTCATTTAGATTTTCCTTTTGTCCTTTGCCTACATAACTAGTGGATTTTCACTTTTTTCTTGTTGATTTCTGTGAGTTCTTTATATCTTAGAAAAATTAATCCTTTATGTTGCAATTTTCATTTAGTTTGTCATTTGTTCTTGCTACTATTTTCTGCTAAGTTTTTTATTCTTGTGAAAAATATATCCCAGCAGGGCCTCCAAAATGTCAAGTCAGACCCACAGCAGTTAGATTGGAAAATACAGTTTGTTTAGAAAGTAAATGAGAGAGAGAGAGACAAAGAGGAGATTCACTACCCCAAGGTAGGGGAGGGGACCAGAACCAAGAAACATGGCAACGGTAGTTCAGAGTCACATGGACACACCAGAGTTTAACAAAGCAGTGGCTTAAGTAAATTAGAGAGAGAGAGAGAGAGACAGAGAGAGAGACAGAGAGAGAGAGAGATAAAGAGAGGAGATTCAATTCTCCAAGTTAGGAGAGGGGTCAAAGCATAGGAAACATGGTGTCAACCATAGCTCAAAGAGCACATGGCTACACCAGAGCTTAGTAAAGCAATGGCAACGCTGTTTGAAATGGAATGCCTTTTAACTCTTCCCTTTGATGGGGTAGATCATTAAGATGAGGCAGATGGGTGGGTCAGTCACAAGATCGCTGCCATAGTGATGGGGTCTGTGTCATGAAGGTCACCAAGAGCTAATTAGGTTAACTTGGGTCTTATGGGTAGAGGCAAATATTTGAAATAGAAAAGCGAATTAGTACAAAACAAGCTGGGGAGGGGGTTGTAAAACAATTATCAATAGTTATCTCTGAAAAACCGGTTCTGTCCTTGGTTAGCGGATTAGAGGGTAGATTAAAGTGAACTGCTAGAAAAACATGAAACTAGACAGTGTTAAAATGGCTGCTCTTTAGCTATATTGACTCCATGCTATATCCTTTCAATTCCTATGTCATCATATTTATATTTTATTTTATAGATCCTGGATTTGAATCATAATTAGACCCTTTCACTCAAAGGTTAGAAAGTAAACCATCTATGTTTTCTTCTAGTGACTTTAAGCTTTCATTGTCTTCATTTAAATCTCTGATCCATTTGGTATTTTTTGTCATAATTGGTTCAGCTTCATCTTTTTTTGATGGCTGACCAGTTGCTCCAACTTTATTTATAAACTATTTGACTCCATAATCAAGCGCATATAATACCAAGATTTTAAAAATTAGATTAATATATACAGTGGCAGAGAAGCCCTCCTGATGGCCTGACCAGAGAGGGACAGGAAGAAGTGGGAACGGCACACCCTTTTCCCTAGCCTCGGAGTCCCCTCACTCCCACTCAGATGGCCTCTCTGTGGGGAGCCTCCTTCCCCTCATGGCTATTCTGTCAGGTGGGCATAATTAGCTGCAAATAAGAAAGAAAGAATGACTCTGACTGACTTAAGCTACTGAGGGGCTCACTAGGGTGGGGAGGATGTCAGCCAACCTCAGACCTGGGAAAAGCGAGTTGGAGCCCAGACTCAGGGAGGGATGGAGTGGGAGCAGCTCCGGGAAGTCAGCATGGAGTTCTTTGCCACAGGATGACTCAGCTCAGCTAACTTCCTGTGTGTCTGTGTTTAGGGGTCCAATCTCCAGGAGAGAGAATTTGATTGGCCAACTCGGTCACTTGCCTCTCCTCTGTCTGCAGGGGTCCAGGTCCTGGGATGAGCCGGAGGTGGGAACTGTGTGTGCATGTGTAGATGGAGGTGGGACCACTTCCAAAGGAAGAGATGCCTGGCAACAAAACCAAACAAAGCGCTGCGGCATTGTCCATGTTTGTAAAAATAGTAACAATAAAAATAGCAACTATGTGCTGACTGCTTCTGAGAGGCCAGGATCTGTGTTAAGTATTTTATCTCATTTACTTTCTTCTTTTTTTTTCTGAGTCAGAGTCTCACTCCGTTGGCCAGGCTAGAGTACAGTGACATCATCATGGCTCACTGCAGCCTCCACCTCCTGGGCACAAGCCATCCTCCTGCCTCTGTCTCCCAGAAACTGGGATTACAGGCTTACACCACCACATCTGGCTATATATTTTTTGTAGAGACAAGGTCTCAAACTCCTGGGCTCTCTCTTGGCCTTCTTAATGCTAGGATTACAGGGGCGAGCCACCACGCCCGGGCTCATTTACTCTCTTACTAGCTCTGTGACGTGGGTATTGTTCTCCCCTTTGGCAGGTGAGAAAACTGAGGTTGAAGAGAGGATCAGAGACTTACTTCCCCAAGACAAGTTAGTCAATGGCGTAACCAGGATACATACCTGGATGTGCCCACCCCAACCCAGTCTCTGCCTTGTAACCATCAGGCAATACTACCCTCTAAGTAAGGATAAAAGTACCCGTTGGTAAAGCTCTGCGGGCTGTGTCTCTGACCTTCAGACTCCACTGGCTTAGAACACAGCTGTGGTTGTTTGCTCTGCTGCCCAGGGGGCTCCTCCATGTCCTCATCAGCCACCCTGGTGATTGTTGCCTGTGCTCATGGTAGGCACCTGGAGTCTACCGCACTCCGAGGGTAAAGCTTTCTCCTTCACTGTCTCAGCACAGCCAACTTTGGGCAAAGGCCCTGGGCTGGGCTGGATGACTACAATAGGCAGCCACGCTTGCTGCATGCGCAGACCTCTCTTGGACCCTGCAGCCGATGAACCACTACATTCTCTCCCCTTGGGGTGGGGTTCTGCTGTATCAGGTACACTACGTGGGAGATTTGGGGGTGCCCTTTGTCCCCGTGATGTTGGTCAGCACACTCTCCAGGTCAATAACTGCCCCCTGAGTAGGGGTCACACAGCTCACGAGCACACACACCCTCTCCTTCCACCTGTCCTGGGCCTCTCCAGCTGTGTGTTGATGACTGAATTAGAACTGGGTGCTACATGGAGTCCCTGTCCTGGGGACTCATCCACCCTACCCTGCTTCACCCCAGCTCCCCTATATGCCTGCCTTGTCAACCCGGCCACAAGGGCTTCTTGAAAGGCTCCCCTGTCCAGCTGTGTGCTGACTCCTCTTTGGCTGCACCAAAACCTGGAATATCTTCTCCTTCCAACTCTTCCTTTCACGATCCTGGATCTGCTGTTCTCTGGGTTGGGCAGTGCCTTTTGGGGTGTGGCCTGGAGCTGGCTTCCAGATGTAGAAACACCCTGATGGAACTTAAATCTAAATTCCACATTCAGTCCATTGAGAACGTACTGCTCCTCCACAAGTGGTCTCTCTTTTTAAAAAACATTTTGTTGTTTTAGAGACAGGATCTCACTGTCATCCAGGTTGGCGTACAGTATAGCCTCAAACTCCTGGACTCAAGACATCCACTCACCTTTGCCTCCTGAGTAACTGGGACCACAGGTGTGCTTCTACCATGCTCAGCTATTTAAAAAAATTTTGTCACCCAGGCTGGAGAGTATGCTACAATCATGGCAAACTGCAGCATTGACCTTCGGGGCTCAGGTGCTCCTCCTGCCTCAGCCTCCTTAGTAGCTGGGAGTACATGTGCACACCACCATGCCTAGCTAATTTTAAAACATTTTTTGTACAGACACATTCTTGCTATGCTGCCCAGGCTGGTCTTGAACTCCTGGCCTAAAGTGATCACCCTGCACTGGCCTCCCAAAGTGTGGGAGTGTGAATCACTGCACCCAGCCTAAAACTAATCTCTGTAGGACTGAGAGGGTTGATTCCCCTCTCCCTTGGATGTCCTGTGTGGTAGGCCCAGGCTCCCTGAGGTACCTGGGGTGTACACAGCACTTCCCCCGAACAGCCTTGAAGGCTATGCTGCAGAGGATGGTCACAGGATGCTTTCTCCCCCAGGTGATCAGGGCTGGGGAATGCTAGCAGCTCTCCTGTGGACAGCAGAGATGCTTCTCTCCCCATCTGTCCTCAGCAGGGGGGCATGGGGATAATGATCAGCTCAGCTTCCAGGGGGAATGACTGTGTGGTCATTCCCTGCATGGTTGGAAGCCGCACACAACATGGCCCGTTACAGCTCAAAACCATCTCCTATTACTCACCATCTTCTCAGAGAAGCATCCGATGACCCTGTTTGAAATGAAACGTGGGCCGGGCACTGTGGTTCAAGCCTATAATCCCAGCATTTTGGGAGGTGGAGGTGAGAGGATTGCTTGAGCCCAGGAGTTCAACACCAGCCTAGGCAACATAGCAAGACCTCGTCTCTACAAAAAAATAAAAAAATTAGCCGGGTGTGATGGTGCACGCCTGTAGTCCTCACTTGGGAGGCTAAGGCAGAAGGATCACCTGAGCCCAGGATTTCGAGGCTGTGGTGAGGAATAATTGTGCCATTGCACAGCAGCCTGAGAAACAGAGACTCCCCCCGACTCAATAAAATAAAATAAAAATAAAATGTAACCCAACTCTAGTATTCCTGAGCTCTCATCCCCTGATCTTTCCACCCTGCCTCCCCTCAGAGCACTTAAGCCTGCAACATACCATACATGTACTTATTATGCCTATTGCTTATTTTCTGGTTGTCTCCACTAGAATTTAACTCCACAAGGGCAGGCAGGGACTTCTGCCAGTTGGCTCAGGATGTATTCCAAGCATCTAGAGCAGTGTGGGAGCATAGTAGGTGCTCCATAAACATTTGGTAAATGAATGAATGGTTCGCCCTGAAAAGTCTGGTGGTTTAAAAGAGGCTCACAAATTCTGTGACACTGCCCCCTTTCAAAGTGGAGTTAATTCCTTTTCCCTGAATGTGAGCTCAGCGGAGTGACCGACTCCCTTCTAGTGAATAGAATGTAGCAGAAGCAGTCCTATGTGACTTCTGAGACTGAGTCATAAAAAGGACAGCTTTCGCTGGGCCTGCTCTCTCATTCAGAGGGACATCAGTGACCTTGTGAGGACATTCAAGTGTCCTTAGAGGCCCACGTGGGGAGAAAAAGTGAGGATTCCACCAACAACCAGCCCCCCTGCCAGCCCTGTGAGGGAGCCATTTTAGAGGCCAGTTCTCCACATGGCTGCAGTCTTAGCTGACCTCTTTTTTTTCTATTTGAGTCAAGGTTTCCCTCTGTTGCTCAGGCTAGAGTGCAGTGGCATAATCATGGCTCACTGCAGCCTCAACCTGCTGGGCTCAGGCTATCCTTCCACCTTAGCCTCCCGAACAGTTGGGACTACAGGCCTGCATCACCATGCCTGGCTAAATTTAAAATTTTTTTGTAAAGATGAGGTCTTGCTATGTTGCCCAGGCTTGTCTCGAACTCCTGGGCTCAAGCAATCCTCCTGACCCAGCCTCCCAAAGTGCTGGGATTACAGGCATGAGCTAACACAACTGACCAGACTTAAAAAAATTTTTTTTTAAATCTTATTTTATTTTATTTTTTAGTTGGAGTCTCAGTCTTGCCACCCAGGCTGGAGTGCAGTGGCATGCTCATGGCCACCGCAGTCTTGACCTGCTGGGCTTAGGTGATCCTTCCTCCTCAGCCTTCCAAGTAGCTGGAACTACAGACACACTCCACCACACCCAGCTATTTTTTGTGATTTATTGTAGAGACAAGGTTTCACCAAGTTGCCCAGGTTGGTCTCGAACCCTCGGGCTCAGGGAATCCTCTTGCCTCGGTCTCTCAAAGTGCTGGGATTACAGCCTGAGCCACCACACCTGACCCAGACTTTTTTTTTTTTTTTTTAAAGAAAGTCTTAGATATGGGATCTCACTATGTTGCTCAGGCTGGCCTAAATTCCTGGCCTCAAGTGATCCTCCTACCTCAGCCCCCCAAGTAGCTAGGATGACAGGTACTTGACATCTTGACTGTAACCTCATAAGAGTCCCAAACCAAAACTACCTGAATTCCTGAATTCCTGACCCACAGACGTTGTGAAGATAGTAAACACTGAGTTGTGTTAATCCACCATGTTTTGGGGATAATTTGTTACACAGCACTAGAGAACTAATATAATTTCAAAGTCACCTAGCACGTTTAAAATATGACGTGCTTTATGAAAACTTGATAGCCAAGTACTACCCCCAACTTGATAGCCAAGCACTACCGTATGATATGAATGATAACTGCTGATGTGTAAATAGGATTGTGTAGGTTTGGTGGAAAGAAATCTGGCCGGGGGACACACAAAAAAGTAAATAAAAAATGGCCGATGTCCCCAAATCTGACATTTATCTTGGGCTGTTATTGGAAGGCAGAGTCCCCGGGAAAAGTGTATTCTAGCAGTGAAGACCATACCCAATGCTGAAGCCCACCGCAGATGTGCGTGCACAGTGAAGACGCTTGTCCACTGATTCCAGTCGATCACTGGTTATGACACTTGCAGGTGAAGAAATGCAGGGCCAGGGCCTGCCCAGCCTCTCCCAATCTGCATGGCCACAAAGGCTGCCGCTGCTGTTGTTGTCTTTACTTAACTTCAGAGTGACCTTAAATTATATCCCCTGGTGATAGGACAGCCAGAATAGTACACCCTTGAGGATGTTAATTAACCCCCAGCAGTATATTCACCATAGACAATAAGCACCTGGAGAGCTTCTCAGCTTCCCAAATCCACAGCAGCTTCATGCCACACATTTCTGTTTAGTGTGGTGAATGGTGCCAGATGAGAGGCTCTGGGGGATTTCAGTCACCAAGGATCACCAGTCCAGGGCCTGATGACTTGATCTGACAGCGTTGGATCTCTGAACTCTTACCTTGGTGTGCCTCTGCGTGGCTCACAGAGGTACAGGTATCATTGGTCTGGGTGGCCATTCAGGCAATACAGTAAACTTGAGACCCTCATGGGAATGACCGGCTTGGATTTTGACAGGGTGATTGGAAGTTCTCCTTTGGCTCAAATTCTCTTCTCTGGGAATCCTCCAGATTATGGGGAGAAAATGGAGGGGGCTTTAGTCACTGATCCTTCAGATATTCCCTTCATCAGCCTTATTTAACAGATGGAAGGAAAAAAAAGACCCAGAAATGGTGATTATTTACATGGATTGTGGTAAGGAAACACGAGTTTCCCGGAGACTTGCTAGTAACAACAATAACAGTAATAATAATAGTAAAAATTAGGCCAGGTGCAGTGACTCATGCCTGTAATCCCAGCACTTTGGGAGGCTGAGGTGAGAGGATTGCCTGAGCCCACAAGTTCGAGACCAGCCTGGGCAACTTGGCAAGACCTCATCTCTACAATAAATCACAAAATTAGCCAGGGGTGGTGGCGCGTGCCTGTAGTTCCAGCTACTTGGAAGGCTGAGGCAGAAGGATTACCTAAACCCAGCAGGTTGAGGCTGTGGTAGCCATGAGTGTGCCACTGCAGTTCAGCCTGGGTGACAGAGTGACACTCTGATTCAAAACACTACTACTACTAATAATAATAGTAAAAATGTATTGAGTATTTGCTCTCTGCTGTGGCATGCTAAGCACATGATGTCTATCTCCCTAGTTGAGACTCATGACTCCCCATGAGGTCGATACTATTTTTGTGTCCACTGAATAGATGAGGAAGTTGAGGTTCAGTGCAGTAATTTGCCCGATACACGACTGAAGTAGGGTACTCACTCGAGGCCATCTTACCAAAGAATCCATGACCATTAGCTAGTATGGGGTTACTGGTATGAACATGACAGCTTCTTAGCTGTCTGACTGTGTCAAGGTTGGTGAATGGGCTGTGTCTCAAGACTGTCAAACCCAGGCAATGCCTGACCTTGAGGAAGGATAAGGCAAGAAACTCATCCGTGAGCCAGCCCTCCTTGCTGCAAGAGATACTCATAGCAGTGACCCTGGGTTGGAACTAGAAAGTTAAATCATGTCCTTTGCTTTCAAGAGTAGAGAGGTGAATGGTGTTTTAGAGTGATTTTTTTTCTCTCCCAAATGATTACATGAACAAGACCCCAAAAACCCAGAATTTATTTATTTGAAAATTGTGTATTTATTCATACATGTTTAAACTGCAGTCACCTTCAAGGTATTCTCTTTTGATGCAATACACCTTTTGAGATGCCTTTTCTCACTGCTCAAAACAGTTTTTGAACTCATCAATTCTGATGCCTTTTAGTGCTTAGGCCATTTTTGGTTTCATCTCTTCCATATCAGCAAAACATTTCCCTTTGAGGACTTTTCTATCTGGGAAAACAAAAAAAGTCACTCAGGGTAAGATCGGGTGAATAGGGAAAGCAAGGGTCAGGGATTATGCTCTTTTTGGTCAAAAACTGCCGAACATTCAGTGTGGTATGGGCAGGTGTGCTCATAAATCACCCATTAGAAATGTGCAAACTTGTTGAAAGAATCTTAAAAAAAATTCATTGAAGCTGAACGCAGCTTCTTGCAATGCTAGCTGGCACACTGATACTGATGGGTTCCTAGAACACTTACCTGGGGGAGGAAGTCTGTACTACAAGGAGCCCACCTTCCAAAAGATAAATTCGGGTTATTTTGGGGTCCCTCATCATAGTTTTGGGAAAAGTATTGGCTCTCCGGGGAATATCTTCTATTATCTGAGATATACAGAGCTATATTCTCCAATGCTATTGGGTAAATGAGATGTCTTTGTGGTAACATTCTAACCTCCTGGTGGACTTTGCGATGATCCCATGTTCTGGTTTCCCATAGGTGAACTGAGAGAAGAGGAAATGTCCAGTGTGCTACTACAGGCTCCTCTCTGCTCTGCTAAAAGTCATGGTGGGCTGCCAAGCTTAGCTATTGGGTTCACATAGATAGATCTGAATTGTTACCTTGGGAGAATGACAAAGTAGAGTGTCCCTGTATCCTGCACCCACACATGGGTGAACAGAGTCATGTCGACATTAATAGCGGCATCCACGATGGAGTGTCAGCTCTGGGCCCAGGCACGATACTAGGCACTTGCACAGACTATTTCCTTGAATCCCTTCAATTGCTCCATAGGGGTGAGTATTACTACGCCTGTTATACAAATAAGAAAACCCATGGCCAGTGAGCTTACACAACTTGCTTTTGATGACAGAGAAAATAAACCATGAGGCACAGATCTGCATACCACCTTTTTCCAAAATCCATGCTTTTTTCAGAGACAGGGAAGAAACTCTGAACAACTGGGCTTCATAGGTGAAGAGAGAATTGGGAACAACTTCTGTGACAATACTATTATAAAGTTACATTGATTTTTTAAAAATACTTGTGTATGTGAACTATTCACTCGGAATGAGAGTGGTCTTTTAAAATAGTCATCTTCTTTTAAACATTATCTAAATGCTTGCAATTACTCTTGAAAAATGTGTTTACAACCAGTTTACTCTTCCCTCCCCCCTTCTGGCTTCCTTTGACTACAGCTGGGTTTAACCAAATACTGTAATGTGATTCGCAGCTTGATGGCACACCTTGGTCACCAGACTTATTTTCCCAAATGATCAAACCTTCTCACAGAGGAAGATTTGAAGATATGAAGAATTTTTTGTAAAATCTGCAGCAGGCTCTAGGGATGATTTTCAAATGTAGTGAGCATAGCTGCATGGAAGGAAAAAAAAAAAAAAGCACTATTTGGATGTGCAAGCTCTGATTTATTTGTATATAATAAATAATAAATATGGTCAATCTTACTATTTGCAGTCACAAACCCCTCCCAGGCTCTGCCTTCTTTTCTTATACCTTGTTGGCTGCCATGGCTTCTCAGTTGAGATGGAATTTGGAAGACCACTGATGAGACTATGTCCCACTTGGTACAATAACTGCAAAGATCAGGGTTTCGTGATAACCTAGTACCTCAATTCTCATGTGAGAGCAAACACTTCTTTAACATTCATGGACTCACTCCTCATCCTACGGGCTTTCTATAGGCTTCTGATTTGGAGTTAGGAACATTGGTATGGGGGATGGGTGAGAGAAACGTGGGAGGAAAGAAGCAATATTGGTAGGGACTCGAGGCTTTCCTTAGATTAGGTCACTATGAAAAGAGTAATGGAAGGGAAAGAGGTAAGAGGAGGCAAGAGAACAGATGAGGTCATCAATGTCTTTAGCATCTTTTTTTTTGTCCTCTCCTCAGTTCCTTCATCACATGATCTCTGGGTGATGTGGGCTTCGGTGTTGGGAAGCTCTTTTTTTTTTGAGTCAAAGTCTCACTCTGCAGCCCAGGCTGGAGTGCAGTGGCATGACCACAGTTACCACAGTCTCAGCCAGCTGGGCTCAGGCAATCCTTCTGCCTCAGCTCCAGACTGGCTGCACACCCAGCTAATTTCTTTATTTATTGTAGAGAGAAGGCAGGGCACAGTGGCTCACGCCTATAATACCAGCACTTTGGGAGGTCAAGGTGAGAGGATTGCCTGAGCCCAGGGGTTCGAGATCAGCCTGAAGAGGTCTTACCATGTTACCCAGACGGGTCTCGAACTCCTGGGCTCAGGCAATTTTCTTGCCTAAGCCTCCCTAAATGCTGGGATTACAGGTGTGAGCTACCACATCCGGCTGGGAAGTTAATTTTTCTTGATGCTTCCTTTAATGTCAACAGACCAAGCCTTGAATCTGCCGCTTACCATTCATGGGAGTTTTCTCTACCTGTCATATCTGGAATGGAGTCAGGAAACATCTAGTACCATGACAATAAGCCAGCTCAGGTTTGGTTCGAATTTGATGTCACTGAAACACAGAATTATTCAACTGGTAATTGGGATAAAGTGTTAGCATTGTTATCAAGCAACATTTATTGACATACCAATGAGCAGGCAACATTGTGCCATCTTTGAGGCATTAAGAAATTATACTAACTAATTTATTATGTTCTATCTAAACCAGGGGTCCGCAAACTTTAGCATAAATAACAATTACCTGAAGGACTTACTAAAAATGCAAATAACTCAGCCTTATCCCTTGAAATTCAGGTCTTTGTGGAGTACTGGGAGCCAGTGGAGAAAGCTCAAGAACTCTGGAAAGAAATGAAAATTCTAAAAGAATTAATACATCTTTACTTCCATTACATATTCTTTTTGCAACACAGCAGAGTGGAATCCCTTGAAGGAGAAATAATATTTGTTGAGCAGTTGAAATGCACTTAACACATTGCATACTCTATCCATCAAAATCCAGAGAGGAAAAACCAAAATCATGCTAGGTATTTCAACCAGAGGGTATTTAATATAGTGAATGGATTTCACAGGTTTTGGAACATCTAAAAAGGGCAATGAGATTAATAAATATAGGAAGCAATCTTAGGGCAGGCGGAACAAAAGAGAAGAGGCATGCATAAGCAGAGACCTAGGAATGCATAAGCGGGGCCCCCAACTTAGGGACTGGGCTACTGCAGGACCATCGGTGATCTGTAGGGCACTGCCAAGGGACTTCCTGGCTTGAACCTTGGCTCTTCTCCTTACTAGTGACACGTTGTAGAGTGTTGAACACAAGGGGCACAGTGTGGCTGACGATGCAAGAGTGGCTTGAGCCTGATGCTAGGAGTGTTAACAGATGCTAGAATTGTAGTCATCCAAAAGAAGGTGGAAGGAAGAAGTGAGTCCTGTCTTTTCTCCTCCTGCCTTCCAATCTCTCAGTTGTGCCTCCCAATTGCAGACTCTTATTGGAAATCAGCTAGCAAGGGAACTTGGGAAAGGTCATTTGCAGATTCCAAGGCCCCAATATTCAGAGTAGAGAAAGGTGTGCATGGAAATGAGAGATAAAAGATGATGGCAAGCACCCACTAGTCCATGTGTTCAACACTCTACAGCATGTCACTAGTAAGGAGAAAAGCCAAAGTTCAAGCCAGAAAGTCCAATCCCAGGAGCCTCACTCTTCCCACAGCAGTAAGCTGTAAACACTTTCACTCCGTTTACATTCATACTTTGTTCTTGACTTTTCCCCTCTTAACATTTATCTAGTGCTGGCTGTAAGCCAGGTTCTATGCCAACTGCTTAGGCTATACTTATCCTATTTAATTTTTGAAATAGTGCAGGTTGGTTGGACTTGGTGGCTCAGCCTGTAATCCCAGCACTTTGGGAGACGAGACGAGTCCGCAGGTTCAAGACCTACCCAGACAACTTGGCGAGACCTCGTTTCTACAATAAATAAAAAATTAGCCTGGCATGGTAGTGCACATCTGTAGTTCTGGCTACTTGGAAGGCTGAGGTGGAAGGATCGCCAAAGCCCAGGAGACCGAGGCTGGGGTGGCTGGGAGCATGCCACTGCACTCCAACCTGGGTGACGTAGTGAGACTCCAACTCAAAAAAAAAAAAGAAAGAAAGAAAGAAAGAAAGAAATAGTGCAGGTCATGTTAGTGCAAAGTTGCCCAGTAAACAAATGAAAAACTAATTTCTTGAATTGTGAAAGATATGTGTATGTGTGTGTGCATGTGTATGTAATAGAAAAGACTAACTATGCAGAAAAATACCATGCATAATTAAAGGAACATAAAAATATTGTCTTAAATCATTCAGCATACTCTTCTAATCAAATTCAGTTAATTTCAGAGTACAATTGTGTGTTCAGCACTGGACTTGCAACCATAGCAGATACAAGAAAACTATACAGTGAGGGCCCTGTTCTCACGAAACTGACCATCTAGGTCTGAAATGAAGACTTAGCTACATAGAACAGCATTTGTACAATGAAAACAGCAAAGTCAGGGAATTCTATGGAGGGTCATTGTGGACTAGGATCATCAAAGGAGGTTTTGGGGAGAACTGAGTGAATGATGGCGGCAGGATGGGTGTGAAGAAGTGGACAGAATATTCTGTGTTAAGGAAGACTTGAGTAAAGGCTCAGAGGTGGGCGTTGACCTGCCATTTTGAATGACAGCTAGAAGGCTGAGGATATAGGTGAGAAAAGGAGCACTGAGTTTGCTGTTGGGCTGAGTCCTACTTTTCTTTCCCTAACTCCATCCCCCTTTTTCTACAGTAACAGAAGTTTAAGCTGGGCACACGGCCAGCCTCCCTTGCAACTAGGTGTGACAGTGTAACTAGATTCTGGCTGATGGTCTACCAGCAGAAGTGATTGTGAAAATCCCATCATGTCCTTAAAAGGAAATGAGTTTGTCCCCCACTGCTTCTCTTTCCCTCTTCCTACAGGCCCGAGTGTGAATGTGGGGCTGAGCCACCCTGGACTGTGTGGATGAGGATAGTATCTTAGGGTGAACAGACAAGCCATCTGGAAGAAGCCTTGATTTCACCCTCCCAGCCCAGGGCTGCCTTCACTGAGAGGTAAGTAAGAATGGGGTTTTGATCTGAGAGCACAGGGGAGTAATTGCTCTCACACATCCACAACACCGAATTGGAGATTGTGGCATTTGTCCCATCTCACATAGAAATAATTTCTCCCAAAGTAACTCCACTTTATCCACACATCTGCTTACAGTATGAACCTTCAAGTTGCCAACTTTCAAAGATGCAAACGTGTGTTTGCATGTCCAATCATGTTAGTTCACGTGTCTGGCATACATTGTCACGTGCATGCATCCCTTACAAGGGTGGTTGTGTTTGTGTGTACTTTACTGTGCAGTAGTGTATAGAGTACAGTAGTACAGTAGCTTTATTTCAAGCCCAGGATGTCCGAAAGCAAGCATAAAAGGAGCAGTGATGTAGCTGGCACTGTTTAGCCAATTGTGTTAGTTACATACCTAGGTTAACTTTTTGGACTTACAAACAAATTGGACTTATGAATGTGCTCTCAGAATAGAACTCATTGGTATGTAGGGTACTTCCTGTAATTGCTACCAGGAGTATCATTTGGAAGGACCTTTTAGAGAATGGGTACAGCAGTGGGAAGAGTGATTTTCTCTCCATATGTCAGGCAGGGATATTCAAGCCTTTGGTCGACCATGTTCTGAAAGAATCAGGGGCTTGCTGCAAGCCCAGAAAGCTGCTGTGAGATCTTCCAGTTGGTGTGGGGGAGGCATTAAAGAACATCAATATTTCTAGAATGGAAACTTTAATTGAATGCAAGAAAGATATCACATCTTAGAATAAACTGCTTTTGAAGTCAAATACATCTTTTGCAGATAAGTTTACCTGGCTTTTTGGTCGGCTCTTTTCAAAATAGTCCCCGTTAAAGGATGAGTCATGGCTTGGGCTCCAGATTTGCAGCCTCTTTCTTTTTCCTGGGCAGTAAGCAAAGATCCTAGAACCAGTGATGGGGAGGAGAGGGTAGAATTGATGGTTTTCAGGCTCTGAATTCTTGTATAGTGGAAGCTTAAGTGTCATTTTTTGAGAAATTGAGGTAAAATCTATAGTGCATAAAATAAACCACTTAAAGTCAACAATTTAGTGGCATGTAGTACATGCACGATGTTGTGTAACCATCACCTCTATCTCGTTCTAAAATATTTCCATCGTCCCAAAAGGAAACCCCATACCCATTAAGCAGTTACTCCTCATTCTCCCCTCCCCTCAGCCCCTGGCAGCCACATGTCTGTTCTCCATCTTTATGGATTTACTTATTTTGGTTATTTCATATAATAGAATCATACAATACATAACCTTTTTTTTTTTTTGGAGTTAAGGTCTCACTCTGTCCCCCAAACTGGAGTGCAGTGGCACAATCACAGCTTACCGCAGACTCCACCTTTTGGACTCAGATGGTCCTTTCATCTCAATCACCTGAATTGCTGGGACTATAGGTGTGTGCCACCATGCCTGGCTAATTTTTTATTTTTTTGTAAAGATAGGGTCTCACTAAGTTGCCCAGGCTGGTCTCAACCTCCTGGGCTCAAGCAATCCTTCTGCCTCAACCTCTCAAAGTGCTGGGATTACCAGCATGAGCCACAGTCCCCAGCTACAATACATGACCTTTGATGTGTGACCTCTTTCACTTAGCATAATGTTTCTAAGGTTCGGCCAAGCTGTAGCATGTATCAGTACTGTATTCTCTTTTTAAGGCTGAATGATATTCCACTGTGTATACATTTAGGTTATACATTCATCTGTAGATAGGCACTTGTGTTGTGCCTACCTTTTGGCTATTGTGAGGAATGCTGCTATAAGCATGCTCGTACAAGTATTTGAGTACCAAGAATTCTGTTTGTTTGTTTGTTTTGAGTTGGAGACTCAATGTCACCTAGGCTAGAGTGCAGTGGCACGTTCACAGCCACCGCAGCCTCAACCTGTAGGGCTCAGGGGGTCCTTCCACCTCAGTCTTCCGAGTAGCTGGAACTACAAGCACGCACCACCACGCCCAGCTAATTTTTTAAATTTATTGTAGAGATGAGGTCTCACCAAGTTTCCCTGGCTGGTCTTGAAACCTTGGGCTCAGGCAATCCTCTCAGCCCTGCCTCCCAAAGTGCTGGAATTACAAGCGTGAGCCAACGTGCCTGGCTCCAAGTGTTGTTTTTAATAGGTTAAAACCTTGGGACTCCCGTGGAGGAGAATTGGGAACATCTAAAAGTCCCAATTCTTCGACATGCAGGTGAAGCGCGTTATGTATACCAGCTTTGGACTCCCGTGGAGGAGAATTGGGAACATCTAAAAGTCCCATCCTTCGACATGCAGGTGAAGCGCGTTATGTATACCAGCTTTCCTGGTCCTCAGAGGTATGTCCCCAGGGGGTCTGAGCATGAGGATGGCAGAGCCATGGACCCAGATTCCCTCTTTGCTGCTGCCACTTCCTCTTTTTGGGGTCTCCTATCTAGCAGGTTGTTTTGTCATTGCTATTCTTTTTCAATTGGCTCAAGGTCAGTGCTGTCACATATTCTGAAAGATGCCTTCCTGGCTCACATTAGAAAAATACAACTTCCCAGGTTATACCAGATGAGACCCCAGGTCTCCTGATGGGAGACAGAGGACAGCCAAGAAAGGGACACTTGTGCAAAATAATCATAGCAGTTATTTATTGGGCACTGACAGAAAGCTAAACACTATCATGTTTAATTCACTGAACAACCCTATGAGTCAGGCACTATTGTCCCCATCTTATAAAAGAGGAAATCGAGGCTAAGAAATAGGAAATATTTTGTTACATTTTCTGAGCTAGTAAAGGGTGAGGTCAGAGATCGAACTCAGGCAGTGCGACAAGCTAGGATGCTCAATCTCAACTCCCACCAGCAATCTACCGCCAGCTGGGTCTGGGAAGAGGGAATTTTGGCGGGGAATAGGTTCTGGTGACCACATGGGTGATAGTGAAGAGAGCCAGGAAAGGGAGGATCAAAAGCAGCTGCAAATTGGAGCAGAAGGCCGGGTCCATCGGGGAAAGGATGGTTCTAGATCAGGCAGGCTCCTACATGGAGTCCTGTGCACAGCATGGCTCACTGGTTCGTTCATTGATAAGCAACAGCCTGGACCAAGGGATGGTGGGACAGTTGGCTTTGAAGCTGCATTGCCCTGGGATGTTTTGGTCATTGCTGTATAATCAGCACCTAACACGATGCCCGGTGCATAGCTGGTGCTCAGTAAAGACCTGCTGATGCTATGAATGAATACACACACCTTCCACATGTTGTTGCAGCCTCTATCTGTCACATATAGCTTCTCTTTCGAAGCTTCTGCCAGACGAGGACCCTGCATTTGCTTCCCTCTGGCAGTTTGATTGTGTTTGCTTTGTTACTCTCAAGAGCGGTGTCTATAGTGCCTCAGACTTTATTTTTATTTATTTATCTTTTGCTTGTTTATATATTTTAAATTTTTACTTATTTTATTTTTATTTTAGAGTTGTGGGGTCCATGTGAGGATTTGCTACATAAGGAAATTGTGTGCCGGTGAGGTTTTGGGCTTCTAGCAAGCCCTCTCTCCTCCTGGTGCAAATCAAAACTACCAGGATAGACCACCTCACACTGGTCAGGATGGCTATCATTAAACAGTCAAAAAACAACAGGGGCTGGCGAGGCTGCAGAGAAAAGGGAACGGTGTTGAGGGGAATGTAAGCTGGTTTAGCCTTTGTGGAAAGTGGTGCAACATTTTCTCAAAGAATAAAACATCAAGGTACCTTGCGATCCAGACAACTTTTAAAGGCCGAGAATAGCGAATCTTCCTTTTCTGAGGTTGCCGTAACAAATTAGCACACACTTGGTGGCTTAAAGTAACAGAAATGAATTCTCTCCTGGTTCTAGAGGTTGGAAGCCTGGAATCAACAGTGTCCTGGTTCAAGGGGAAAACTGCCTTGCCCCTTTCAGCTTCTGGAGGCTCCAGGCATTCCTTGGCCTGTGATTATGTGACTCCAATCTCTACTTCTATCTTTATGTGGTTTTCTTCTCTGCCTCAAGTGCCCCTCTGCCTCTCCCTTACAAGAAAGCTTGTCATTTGATTTAGGGCCCATCCAGAAAATAATCAGAAACCTTATCCCAAGATCTTTAATTACATCTGAAAAGACCTTTCGCCACATAAGGTCATATTCACCGATTCCAGGGATTAGGGTGTGGACATATCTTCTTGGGGACCGTCATTAAAACACAGGGACTAAAACTCTGTGAGGCAAAGAGACGCCATCAGTTCCAATTCCAGTGGGCTTAACCTCCTCCCTCTTACGCTGACTGTCTCCAGTTCACCGGCCCCTCTGTTCCTATAGACTGGGCTGCCCTCATCTCTGCAACCCCAGGGACACTTTGTAAATGAAGAAGACTGGCAGGGTCCCAGGAACGAAGAGAAGGAAGTCCAGCATCCCTGGGCTGATGGCTGGGTCCCCACGAGGTCGGTTGGCTGAGCCAGGGCACTAGGAGCTGTCTTGGCTCTCTTTAGGAATGCAGTGAACATTCCTTGATAAGCCTGGAGGCAGTGCGGGAGCTGAGGCTCCTCCAGGGAGGAGGACAGGGTAGTCAGAGGAGCAGGACGGTAAAGGCCTAGCTTGGATTTCCCTAGCTGCGCTTCTGCTTGGCTGCTTTGAAGTCATTTCCCCCCCCCCACCTTCTCCCAGTACCAGCTCCATTCTTCAGCAAAGTCTTCAGCTGAAGACTGGATTCTCTGGCCTGCTTGCTCTTAAGACCCAGATTGGCCAGGCTAGGTGCCTCAACCTGTAATCCCAGTATTTTGGAAGGCCGAGGTGAGTGGATTGCCTGGTTCGAGGACCCACCTGGGCAACTTGGCAAGACCTCACCTCTGCAGTAAATCAAAAAAATTAGTCAGGTGAGGTAGCGCATGCCTATAGTTCTGGCTACTTGGAAGGCTGAGGAGGAAGGATCGCCGGAGTCCAGCAGTTGAGGCCGTGGTGGCCGAGAGCTTGACACTACACTTCAGCCTGGGCAATTGAGTGAGACTCCAACTCAAAAAAAAAAAAAAAAAAAAAAAAAAAGGACCCAGGCTATCTCCTTGGGAATGAGTGAGGGTTAATTGTCAGCTTGGCTGGGCCCAGGTGCCCAGGTGAAACATGATTCTGTGTGTTTCTGTGAGGATGTTGGATGAGTTTTACATTCAAATCTATGGACTTGGAAAAAAGCAGAACGGACCTCCATAAGGTGTATGGGCCTCATTCAATGGGTAGGAGGCCTGAATAGGACATCAGGCTGACCTTCCCCGCCTCCCTACATTCTGGCTTGAACTGAGACTTCATCTTTCTCCTGGGTCTCCAACCTGCTGGCCCGTCCTGCAGATTTTGGATTTGCCAGTCTTTAGCATCTCTCGAACCAATTCCTTAATATAAACCTCTCTATGTACACATCCTACTGGTCCTGTTTCTTCTAAAAACATTGAATAATACCGACCACCTCCACCTCCCCAGCCTAGCAGAAACCTTCTCAAGAGTAGGCTTTAGGCCAGATGTGGTGTCTCACATCTGTCATCCCAGTACTTTGGGAGGCCGAGGCAGGAGAATTGCTGGAACTCAGGAATTTGAGATCAGCCTGGATGACACAGAGAGACCTTGACTCTATGAAAAAGAAATTTAAAAATTAACTGGCTGTGGTGGAGTATGCCTGTAGTCGTCCCAGCTACTTGGGAGGCTGAGGCAGAAGGATCACCTGAGCCCAGGAGGTCGAGGCTGTGGTGGGTCATGATCCTGCCACTGCATTCCAGCCTGGGTGACAGAGTGAGACTCAGACTTTAAAAATAAAAAAAAAGAGTAGGCTTTGTACTTAGCCTCCTGCACCTTTCTTTCCCTACGATCCAGACCCCAGCTTCCAATTCAGAGAACTGGCTTTCACATGGATAAGACACTCCCTTTGGGTCTATAGTATGCTTGCCTTTGTTTCCAAGGGCTGATTACAATTTTACCCCAGCCTGGAGGCATCCCATCTCACCATCTCAATAGGATTCATGGAGGGGAAACATTTGACTGATGGGGAATGTCGGAGGAACAGAATAATGGTACTGGCCCAGCTGGGGGCCAAGAGGGTCAGCCGGGCTGAGCCAGCGAGGGCAGCAGCACCAATGCAAGGGAATGCTGAGATGCAGCTGTGGGCGACAGTTAACCAAGCCCTCCCAGAAAGCAAGGCGTAGGCAGGGGCAGAGCCGGAACGTCAGGGTCACACGGACGAAGACCTGCCTGGCTGTAACCAGAAAGAGGTCATGAACCAGGGGCCATGAGGAGCCAGGAGCAGTGGGCCTGACACATTTTACTGACAAGGGGAATTATTTCAGCTGCCATTTAGCTCCGTTTTTGCCACTCAATAAAGGAACATGTGAGGTTTCTCAGAGGGAAGTTGCTATTTGGTGGTAGGGCCCTGTTGTCAGGGCTGGAAGAAAAGCCCTTTGACAGTCCAGACTAAGGAAATGGAGAAATCATCTTTCTAGCTGCAGGATGACCAGGAGTTCTCTTCTCTGTGACCCTGGAGGGCCATGGCCACATCCCACAGGGCTAGGAGGAGTTGCCCTGGGTCAGTACACGGGAGTTTCATGCCTGGCATTTAAAGCACATCCAGAATTTAGACATCTAGGAATAAATGTGGACAGTTTTGAAATGTACAGGGTGTCCTGGCTCCTCAGCCATCTGCCTTTATCTTTGACTAGGCTGTTTTACAACTCTGCAGAGATAGATGTTTGCCTGGAGGAAACAAATGGCAATAATTCCTGTCCACAGGAATGCACATTGTGTCCAGTGGAATGCAGCTGATGACCACCCTGTGGAGAGTGAACAGCGTTTCCAGTTTTTCATCCATCTGTCAATTCGTTTAAGCATCCCCGACCTGACTATACAAGTGTGGATTTTTGAGTTCTTTTTGGAACTCTTTTTTGTCATACCTACAATATTATTTGCTTTTTTTTTTTTTCCTTTTGAGACAGGGTTTGCTCTGTCAACTGGTCAATCATAGCTCACTGCAGCCTTGAATTCTTGGCCTCAAGCAAACAAAACTCCTACCTCAGGCTCCTGAGTAGCTGGGACTATAGACATGTACCACTATGCCTGGGTATTTATTTTTTGTGGAGATGGGATCTTGCTATGTTGTCCAGGTTGGTCTAGAGCTCTTGGTCTCCAGTGATCCTCCCATCTCTGCCTTTCAAAGTGCTGACATTATAGATTACCTGCTTTGAATGCTAGGTTCCCTTGTTAATTGAGGAACTTAAATAAAAATCTTTGACAGGTGACCATCCTATATCTGTATGAGTAATGATTTTACCTTATTTTAGAATAAGATTCTTTCAGCAATTAATTTTTGTTTATGTGTGTATTTTTGAGATTGGTGGGGTTCTCACTAATTGCTCAGGCTTGTCTCAAATTCCTGAGTTTAAGAGATCCTTCCACCGCAGCCTCCCAAGTACCTGGGATTACAGACACAAGCCACCAAGCCAGGCATGCCTTATTTTTTTTTTTTAAATTATTGTTTAAAGGGACCATTCTCAATACACTCCCAAATGAGACTGCTTCGTCTCATTTAATTCCCTTCAAAACAAATAAATACTGTACATGAACATGTACTAAGATTATATAATTGAGGTTTCACATGTACACAGAATGGGACAAAACCTTGCAAATAAGTAGAAACATTTTCTTTTCTTTTCTTTTTTTTTTTTGGAGTTGGAGTCTTACTCCATCGCCCAGGCTGGAGTGCAGTGGCAAGCTCATAGCCACCCCAGCGTTGACCTGCTGGGTTCAGGCGCTCCTTCTGCCTCAGCCTTCCAAGTAGTGGGAACTACAAGTGCACACTACCACACCTGGCTAATTTTTTTTGAGTTGGAGTCTCACTCTGTCGCCCAGACTGGAGTGCAGTGGCCGCTCCCGGCCATCGCAGCCTTGACCTGCTGGGCTCCGGTGATCCTTCTGCCTCAGCCTTCCAAGTAGCCGGAATTACAGGCGCGCGCTACCACGCCCGGCTGATTTTTTTATTTATTGTAGAGATGAGGACTCGTTGCCCAGGCGGGTCTCGAACCCGCAGGCTCAGGCAATCCACTCACCTCAGCCTCCCAAAGGCGCGGGATTACAGGCTGAGCCACCAAGCCCGGCCACCCCTTCCTTTATCTTAAAGGCAAAGTGTTGAGAAGGACCAGACATATAAACTTGCCTTTTCCCTTCTTTCTGTCAGAGGTTCTCAACTTTGGGGTCTGTAAGAAGTACTGTCTAAAAGTTTATATATAGGACTGCGAATACCATTCATGAACAAGATCAAAGGGCTTCTTGTTTTTTAAGGAAGAATCATGGAAATGTTGACAGTATAAGATTTTTTGACCCCAAGGCTGGGTGCATAATCCCAGAACTTTGGGAGGCCAAGGAGAAAGAATTACTCGAGCCCAGGAGTTCGAGACCAGCGTGAGCAACATAGCGAAACCTCATCTCTACAAAAAAAAAAAAAAAATTATCTGGACGTGGTGGCATATGCCTGTAGTCCCAGTTACTCAGTAGGCTGAGGTGGAAAGATCACCTCCAAGAGGTCGAGACTGCAGTGAGCCATGACTGTGCCACTGTACTCCAGCCTGGACGACAGAGTGAGACCCTGACCCCAAACAAACACATACATAAATTAATAAAAAAGATTTTTGACCTCCATGATTCTGAAACGACAAGACTACCTTCCTTCCCCTCAGAATATGCGTTCAGCCTCTGGGTGCCTGCATTCCTTATACCGTCTCTGGCTCTAATTTCACGCTGTATTTCCCTGGGAAGGTAGGTCTCAGGTAACTGAGGCCTTAATGTGTTTTTGTTTTGTTTTATTTTTTAAACTGTGATTGAGGTGAAATTCACATAACACACATTAGCCATTTTAAAATGCACAATTCGGTGGCAGCCAGTCCATTTACAGTATGATGTGACTACCACCTCTATCAAGTTCCAAAACATTTTCCTCACCTCAAAAGAAAACTCATGAAGTAGTTGCCCCCCATCCCCATTCTGCCCTTTCCACCAATTAGCTTTCTTTCTTAATGCATTTACCTATTCTGGGTATTTCATGTAAATGAGTCATTTCCACCCGACTCAGCAATTCCACTCCTAGATAAATGCCCCAAGATGCTGAAAACAGGTAGTCAGACAGATATACTTGCACATAAGTGTTCACAGTGGCTGAAATGACTAAGTTTTTCCAGATCCTCCCCGGGTGCTCTCCACCTGCTTCCTCATGGTTCTACAGGTAAGTCTCTCTCCATCTGAGCTGCATAGGCCAAAGCCAAAATCCTCATAGGGATGGGAGGAGGACAGGAGCAGCAACCAGTGACTGCTGTTGGGGATCTGCTTCTGGAGCATGACAACCCCAGTGATGAGTGAATGCCATCCCCTGGGGGGTGGGCTGGAGAACGATGAATCAAACATGCCCAGAAAGGAGAGGCCTGGGGGTGGGGTAATTGTTGTGATATAGACTTTTTTCTCCCTATACCTGGTTTATGGGAATCGAGGGATACAGGTGATCGAGCACAGCTCAGAACAATGTGGGGGCATCCTTACACCCTGTCATTGTAAACACCACATAGCAGTTTGAATAATTAACTTGCTTGCTTACAAAACTGCTTACTGCACCGTCCCGAGGTGTGGATTCTTTCTTCACAAACCAGTCACCATCGGTACCTCCTGTAAATTCTAATAACCCAATAAATGTCTTTCCCTGCTGGACCTCTGGGTGACTTTTTTGAAATACATGAAGAACCTTACGTGCAAGCCCTCTCAGATTTGGGGTTGCCACGTTATACCTGAGGGACACACCCAGGTGGTTCACCGAATTCACAGGCAGCCAGGAGTGCCAGCCAGTGGAGGCCACTGCAATGGCACTTGTTCAGCTCAAAAGCAAGTGTTGCCTGGAAGCTTGTTATATAAGCCAGCTGGATTTCCAACCTAAGGCAAAAAAAAAAAAAAAAAAAAGGTGCAGGGGTTGGGTGTTGTTCTCATGGTCATCCTGGTCACAGCCAGTAATGAGCCCAAGGCTGGCAGACCCACTGATAGAGCAGACCTGTTTCTAAATCTGCTCTTGGCTCATGGATTGCGAAGCATTTTTATTTTAGCCCTCTGTGGGCTCAGGGCTTGGCTGGCCTTATCGTCTCTGGGTTGGAAATGAAGAAACTGAAGCCGAGGCCTTTTCCAGTGTTTTCTTTCCCTGCTCTCATTTCCGGCAATTATTATAAAGTGCACTAATTAGCCTTACAACGGTTTGGAGATTAAAGCTTAATTTCGTTTGTGATTTCTGTGACTTTGCCTAATAACATTTGTACCTGTACCAGCCCCCTAGACTGTGGAGCCAATAGCTCCTTAAATCACCAGAGGCTGGAGTTTGCATCCTCAACTTTGTTCCTATTGGTCTGGCCAGAAGCAGTTTTCATGAGAACATTTTAATGGGTCACCAGGGTTTTCTGTGGGGACAGCTGTCTCTGTAGCAGGCACAATGGGACTTTCTGAAGAGAAAGGTAGGCTTGCAGGAAAAATGATCAGGCTCGAATTCTAAAATGCAGCAGCTGAGTTGTTTGTACCCTATGTTGAAAGCTAAGGAGAATGAAGTCACTCTCCTCTTCGGGTGAGGTATCCCCGTGTACAGCTGGGAAGAGATCCAGGTTCAAGTCCTGCCTCTGCCAGTATTCCATGCATTTTATGGAAAAGTCCTCTAATCTCCCTGAACATCAGTGTACCCAGCTGTGGAGCAGGGTGATCAAACCAGGATTATTTGACAATGGAATGAGATGACTTCTGGAAGTTGCTAACGTATAAATAGGTGCTCAAAGATGATAGCATTATTATTCACTTAGTACTAAGAGCTGCCTCTAGTCTGAGTTTGGGAAAAAAAAAAAAAAATCAGGCAATTTGGGAATTTTTTTTTTTCCCTCTTTTTTTTTCCGAGTTGGAGTCTCACTCTGTCGCCCAGACTGGAATGCAGTGGCACGCTCCCGGCCAACCCAGCCTCGACCTGCTGGGTTCTGGCGATCCTTCCTCCTCAGCCTTCCAAGTAGCTGGAACTACAGGCACATGCTACCATGCCCGGTATTTTTTGATTTATAGTAGAGATGAGGTCTCACCAAGTTGCCCAAGCGGGTCTCGAACCCGCGGGCTCAGGCAATCCACTCACCTCGGCCTCCCAAAGCACGGGATTACAGGCTGGGCCACTGAGCCCGGCCGGAATTTTTTTATTCTTAGAAGATGTAGCTTTTAGGACATCAGACCTAATAGAGTTTTTCATACTTCAACTTGGCCATGGTCTGGGATTCTCTCCTACAAGAGTGAGCCTTCCACTTAGCCAGGTATGTAGTTTATTTAATCTTGCTGAGGCCTAGCCAAGTAAAAGCAGTATTTTTAGATCCATAATTTCTGGGGGGACAGGGTCCAGAGAAACCAGAGGGTGGGAAGAATAGGATAAGGGAGTGGGGAAAGAACAATCCAGATTTTTTTCTATGTTGCATTGAAGCTCTCTTGGTCCTATGTGAGTTATCCAGATTCTTTTGTGTGTCAGTCATTCAACAGATGTCAACTGAGCGCCCATGGCGGCTGCTATTCTAGTTCCTCCTCACACAGCGTTCCTGCCTCCTTTGTACCTGCTGTCTTAAGAGGGTCACTATGAAATAATGCACTATTTTTTCCTCTCTAAGAAGAGGAAGCAGTAAGGGGATAGCTGGAGGAGAATGTGAACAAAGAGGGTATCTCAGAGGAGGAAGACAGACATCTTCAGAAAGGAGATGGGAGAAAAAAAGGGATGACAGCCTCAGCAACATAGTAAGACTCTGTCTCTACACAAAATGAAAAAAAATTAACTGGGCATTGTGGCACACACCTGTAGTCTCAGCACTTTGGAAGATGGAGGTGTGAGGACTGCTTGAGCCCATGAGTTCAAGACCAGCCTGGGCAACATAGTAAGATCTCATCAAAAAACCAAGAAATTAGCCAGGCACGGTGGTATGCACCTGTAGTTCTAGCTATTTGGGAGGCTGAGGTTGGGAGATTGAGGCAGAAAGATTACCTGAGCCCAGGAAGTAGAGGCTGTGGTAAGCTGTGATCATGCTACTGCACTCCATCCTGGGCAACAGAGTGAGACCTCGACTCAAAACAACAACAAAAGAGGATGGCATCTGTTTAGCAAAATGCCTGCTGTCACAGGGGTACCCTTCTCTTCCTAAGCCTGTACCACTGAAAATTGCACTTGTGGTTAGCTCTGCCATGTAGGCAAAGGTGATGGAAGTCTAGCTAAATAACTCTGGCCAGAATTTCCCAACGGATTAGAAAATTAGATGGGATGTGTGTGTGTGTGTGTGTGTGTGTGAATGTTTCTCCATCCTCTGATAGCAGAAATGCTTCCCTTTAGTCTGACTACACTTAGGCTTTGTACAAACAGTCCTAGGCCAGGCTCAGGGGACTCTGGAGAGACGTGGCCCTGCCGCCTGCAACATAGCAGGAGGTGTGAGGAGTGGAATCCAGGAGGCAAATCCGAGGGAGCGGGCAGCGGGTGCCTTCCTGCCTGGCTCTTTTATTGTCACCACTTAGGCAGGAGGGATGTACATGTCATTCTGTGATAGCAGAAGCCATGCCTGCTCATTCCCTTCCCCTTTTCCTTTCTTCTCAGCATCCCTCTCTCTCAATTCTCCAACAGCCTAAGACAGATTCCAATTACTAGCAGCGCCCTGATATTCTCAGCATGTAAGGGAAGAATTGCTAATACCCTCTGGGCCATTTGTTTAATTAACGCTCAGGGCATACACTGGTATAGGTGAAGAGTTGGCGGGGGCGGGGGAGGACGAGAGGTCCAGTGAGTTCATTACCCTTGGCCAGGTCCATAAGCTCTCCTGATTTCTGGCATCCTTTCTTAGCCAAGGAAAAGTGCAAAATGAAGACTTGCAATGGGACCATTAGTCCCGTTCAGCAACCTACCTGCAAAGCTCTGGATTAACTGTGGTGCGCCATGTTAAGCTAAATGGACTACAGATCTTTTTCTACGTTGCATTCCTACCTGATTACAATGGCAATCGAACTTATACTGCCTTTGTTGTTTTTGCAGCTTTATCCGACCTGCTGCCCTCCTGCACCAGCCACTAGAAAACAAGGTTCTGAGGCTCTGGAAGCAATTCCTGCTGTTACACTGGGATTGTTTTTATGGCATCAGCCATTGAAAGGCCAGGATGTGGTGAGCCAGTTGGGTACAGTCTTTAGTATTGTGATATTTTTCCTATTATTCGTATATGTCTTCAGACATTTAAGGGAAATGGCATGCAAAACAATACAATATGCCTAATATGATACTGTAGTTTTTTTTTTTTTTTTTAGTTGGAGTCTCACTCTGTCACCCAGGCGCGAGTGCAGTGGCACGCTCACAGCCACCCCAGCATCCACCTGCTGGGCTCTGGTGATCCTTCCGCCTCAGCCTTCCAAGTAACTGGAACTACCATGTGCTACCATGCCAGGTTAATTTTTGATTTATTGTAGAGACGAGGTATTGCCAAGTTGCTCGGGCTGGTCTTGAACCCACGGGTTCAGGCAATCCGTTTGCCTCGGCCTCCCAAAGTGCTGGGATCACAGGTTGAGGCACCAAGCCCGGCTATACGGTAATCTTCCCAGCTCTTCCTTCCCTACAAGAAAACCTGAAATCTGCCAGTTTTGAAATTTCTGTATCTCCACTAGATTCGTTGTGAGAGAATTTTTAAAATCTCAAAGTATGACTTTTTTAGTGATATGATATAATCGTAGTACTATATCATATTTATAAATGCATATTTTAAAGCAGTGGTCCCCAACTTTTTTGGCATCAGGGACTGATTTTGTGGAAGACAGTTTTTTCACCGATGGGGGGGATGGTTTCGGAATGATTCAAGCACATTACATTTATTGTGCACTTTATTTCTATTATTATTGCATTGTAATATAAAATGAAATAATTGCACAACTCACCATAATGCAGAATCTGTGAGAGCCCTGGGCTTGTTTTCCTGCAACTAGATGGTCCCATTTGGGAGCGATAGGAGACAGTGCCATCATCACCACGTCAACTCCACCTCAGATAATCAGGCATTAGATTCTCATAAGGAGCGTGCAACCTAGCTCCCTCACATGCACAGTTCACAGTAGAGTTTGTGCTCCTATGAAAAGCTAATGCCAACGCTGATCTGAAGGCAGAGCTCAGGCGGCAATGCGAGCATGAGGAGCGGGTGTAAGTACAGATGAAGCTTTACTTGTTCACCTGCCTCTCACCTCCTGCTGTGCAATAGGGCTCCTAACAGGCCATGGACAGGCACTGGTGAGTGGCCTGGGAATTGGGGACCCCTGTTTTAAAGTCTTCACTTACTCATTAAACATATATCAAATGCCTGTTATATGCAAGGATTGCTGTTGGTGCAGGATACACAAAGTTACATCCTTCTGTTCCACACCCTTCCTCTCTTCTTTAGTCAGTCAGCCTCCTGGTGACACCTTACACCTGGACATTCAATCATAGATAGCTGATGAAAAAGTGGCCCCTGGACATTCTGGGCTTTCATTTATCAGCTTCTCAACCCTGTGGAAATAGGCTGTCTTCTCGCTAATGGGTCCAGTAAAAGCTTGGATTTAATTTTTATTGGTTAACCCAGTTTGGGTCACATGATCACACCTGACCCTATCTTTGTGGCTGAGGATTGGTGGGCTCCACTTGGACATGCTTGGGTTAAATGTCTACTCATAGAGTTGAGAAAGTCAGAGCCTCACAGCCACATGTTTTCCAAAAAGGGTAGTTCCCCCAAAACAAGATAGGTAGAATGGTCAGAAAAAGAACAGTAAAACTGGGTGTAGTGGTTCATGCCCTTCATCTGAAAAACTTGGGAGGAGGTAGAAGGATTGCTTGAGGCCAGGAGTTCAAGACAAGCCTGGGCAGCATAGTGAGATCATGTCTCTAATTAGTTAATAAAAAAATAAAATAATAATAATAAATAAAAGCTAAAAAACAGCAGATGGCTACTACCCAGCCCAAACCTCCATCATGGGTACCAGACATGCACTGTCCAATTGCTCACTCAGCATCTCCGCTTGGCTTCCCCATATGTTCCTCCAAGTTACCATACTGGAAAGTGGACTCATCGTCTTTCCCACAGATTTACATTTTCTATCATGTACCTCTTCTTGGTGAAACATACAGCAATCTACTTAACCCCCCAAACAAGGACCTGGTGATTAACTTTTGGGCCTCAAACTTCCTTTCTCCCATGGTCAATGCATCATCGGATCTAACACGCTTCTGGTCTCCATACCTCTTTTTTTCTGGCCTCACTGCCACCTCTTTGGTTCAGGTCATCATCCTCTCTCCCCAGATGGCTGCCATGGTCTCCTGACTACCTTTCTTCCCTTTAACCTTGCCCCTCTTCAGTCCAGATTGATCTTTCCATAACTTAAATACAACCATGTTGCTTGCTTGTTTTTAACACTCAGTGACTACCCAGTGCCTTCAGGAAAAAAAAATGAGCTTTTAAAACTTGGCATACAAATCTTTGTGTTTTAAACAAAACCCCCTCATCTGGCTTGGGACTGTACCTCTGGCTTTCACAGCCCACCCATAAAATGCAGTAATGATTGTTTGTTTGCCTGACTTTCTTCCTAAACTGGAGGTATTTAAGAATAAGGATATTTTAGTTCGGCTTATTCGACACTCACAGCAAACCATAGCTTGCTCTCCTGTTCGAGCTGAAAAGATAAAAATTGTGTTTACAAGACTCCCTTGTGGCTGGGATATGGAGATGTGACGTTGGTTCCTTCAAGCAGGTGTACTTGTACGATACTCATAACATGGCAACCCCAAATCTGAGAGTGTTTGCACGTAAGATTCTTTACTTATTCCAGAGAAGTCACTCAAAGGTCCAGAAGGGAAAGGACATTGGTTTGTTATAACTTATGAGAAGTACTGATGGCGGCCGGTAGGGGAAGAAAGAATCCGCATGGTGAGATAGTACAGCAAATAAAGTTTATAGTTAAGCAAGTTAATTATTCAACTTGCTGCATGGTGATTACAATCACAGTGAGTAAAGGTGCTCCCCGCATTGTTCTCAGTTCTGCTCTGTTTCCTGCATCCTGTGACTTGTTACTGGTAATATGTGTATCCCGCAGAGAACAGAGAACAGAGGCTGCTCCCTGGAGGAGGAGCAGAAAGAAGCCAGGTATAGGGGAAAAGAGTGAATGTCCAAATACCTCATAAGACTTCAATTAGAAGCAAGGTGTGAAAATGGGATCTTTTGGTAAGCTTGGTACCAGAATATCTGGTTCTTTTGGGGCAGGTAGAATTGGGTTTCTAGAGTCCAGTCCTTAGCATGAGTGGCCATGGCAATGGTGCTTCCACTAGAACATCTCCCTAGTATGGCTGGTATCTTCCTTAGTCTGCAGAGTTGCCACATTAGCAATGTGCCTGTATAGACACCAAGCCTGACACTGGTCCTTCTCTGGAATCTGTGAGCTACCCTAGTGTTTCAATAATAAAACTCTTTCCACTTAAGCCAGTTACAGTGAATGCTGTTGTCTGCAACTAAGCACCTTGATTACTATAGTGAATGCTTAACGTTTCTTTGTGTTTGTAGTGCCTGACCCATAATAGTTGCCACATGCCTGTTTGCTGAATGAATGTTTGGATGGATACATTTTTTTCTGTTTTGGGGGTACTCACTGTATGATAGGGAAGCACAGATGAGAATAAATATTTCAAGGCAAAAATTATAACAGTTATGCACAGAGGCCATGAAAATGTAAAGATGGGAGCACTGAGGCCATCCCAGGGAAGGGCCTTCAGGAATGAACAGGAATTCACTCGCTAGACAAGGAGACGAAGTTCATTCTAGGCAGGAGAATGGCACATGCACAGACACGTGCATGTGACTGGCAGGACATGTTTTGAGAATGGGTGTGGTAGCAAAGGATATATCTTCTTTTTTTCTGAGTTGGAGTCTTATTCCATTGTTCAGACTGGAGTACAGTGGCATGCTCATAGCCACCCCAGCGTTGATCCACTGGGCTCCGGTGATCCTTCGGCCTCAGCCTTCCAAGTAGCCCGAACTATGGATGCGTGCTACCACGCCGGGCTAATTTCTGATTTATTGTAGAGACGAGGTCTTGCCAAGTTGTCCGGGCTCGTCTCGAACCCATAGGCTCAGGCAATCCACTTGCCTCGGTCTCCCAAAGTGCTGGGATTACAGGCTGAGCCACCGAACCCAGTCACAAAGGATATTTCAGGAGTCCAGAGATGATGATGGAATGGAGGGAAGCTAGTGCTGGAGTAGCAGCCAGTTATAAAGGTGAACATTTCTGGAACTTTCTAGACACTTGATACTGCAGCTATGTCACTTATACGCGTTATCTCATTTAATTGAAATGAAAAATATTTTGCTTTTGTTTCATGAGGACTACATTTTAGTTCATCGTCTTCATTAAAAAGGACCATTTTATCAATTAAGAATAAAGATATTATTTATTAAGATATCAGACACAAATGAACTCATAATGTTGCTTTGCAGTTTTCATAGTTGAATATTTAAAAAGTGAAATAATTTTTCCATTTTAAGAAATGCAGCATAAAAAGAAATGCTTTATAAGAAATTAGAGGTCAGGTGCAGTGGCTCAGCCTATAATCTCAGCACTTCGGGAGGCCGAGGCAAGAGGATTGCCTGTGCCTGGGGGTTCCAGACCAGCCTGGGAAACTTGGTGAGACCTTGTCTTCACCATAAATCACAAATAACAGCCAGGCGTGGTAACGTGCATCTGTAGTTCCAGCTACTTGGAAAGCAGAGGTGGAAGAATCGCCTAAGCCCAGCAGGTCGAGGCTGCAGTGGCCGTGAGTGTGCCACTGCACTCCAGCCTGGGCGACAGAGTGAGACTCCAACTCAAAAAAAAAAAAAAGAAAGAAAACAGACTACTTATAATATGTAGTATAAACCACTGTGTTCACTATTAATCCTCATTAATTACGCTCAGTTTGTAGGTTGACTAACTTGCCCAAGGTCATGGAATTGCAAGTGATAAAACTCATATTCAAAATATGGAGAGGTTGGGCCCAGTGGCTCACGCCTGTAATTCCAGCACTATTTGGGAGACCGAGGCAGAAGGATTGTTTTAGCCCAGGAGTTTGAGATCAGCTTGGGCAACACAGTAAGGCCTCGTCTTTACAAAAAATAGAAAATTACCTGAGTATGGTGGCACAAACCTCTATTCCTCTCTTCCTAGCTACTCAAGAGGCTTAGGCAGGAAGATCGCCTGAGTCCAGGAGATGCAGGCCGTGGTGAGCCATGATTGTGCCACCACACTACAATCTTGGCAGCAGAGTAAGACCCTGACTCAAACGAACAAGCAAACAAACAAAACATGGGCTAATGACAATTTGCTCCCCTGACTCTATCCCTAAACTGGAGTTCTTTAAGAGCAAGGCTATTGACATTTGGCTCATTTAACATCCATCTCTGCCTAACATGCTGAAGAGTTTAGCCTTTATCCTCAAATTAATAAAACCAGTGAAGACTGGGCAGTACCGTGATTAGATCATTGTGGCCAAAAGGATAGGAACTTGACCGGAAGGACTTGATAAGAGTCCAGGGGAGAGAGGCTATCAACCCCACAAGTCAAGAGCAGTGAGAAAAGGCAAGATCGAATATAGCTGAGAAAAATCCTAGACCCATAATAGACAAAACTTGGAGACCGTGAACGTGTTGCAGGGTGAAGTGTGAAGCCAAGGCGGAGGGCTGGGGCAGCTGGTAGATGGTGGCACCACTAGCAAAAATAGACATAGCAGGAGAAGAGGCCGCTAGGGGCTAATGAATGATTCTGGTGTCAGACACCTTAAGATTTGATCCCTTCAGAACAGTGGCTTGGAGATCATCAGGATATCCATTTGCCCCCATCTGGAGTCCTCAGGCCCCTGGAGCAAGGCCTGGTGTCCTGGGTGCTTTGGCAGACATTCAAGCACGACTGGAATCTGGCTCAGCATTAGGCCAAGGGAGCACAGAGCCCCATGCTGCTGCATATTTAAAATGACTTGTCAGGCAAAGGAGCTCAGGGAAGAAAGGCCTGCCTGGATAGAACATCCGCACCGTTCAATAATTCAGCGCGGAGCCGCTCTTGGCTGCAGTGTTGCCGTCGCAAGGAGCATTTTTAAAGTCAAACCCAATTTCTGTGCTCAGTCATGCCTGAGCGAGCTGGATAGTTGCCAAAAGACAAGAGACGACTCCAGACCTCTTTAGAAACAGGCCCTGAGAGATACCGGGGTACTGCATGATAAAGCTGTCAGTCTGTTCGCAGCAGCCTGGCATGTGACTCATTTGCATATGTCACCTCCTTCAGCATAATCCAGTCCAAGGGCCCCAAACTCCAAATCCTGTGGGCAAATAAAGCTGTCCAGCACAACCTACTGCTGGCAGATTCAGGCTGCAAATTATGGGGGCGAAGACCTGGCCTCACAGCCCTCAACTTTATGCCGTTCTAGACCAGCTCACATCCCCCCAACCAGACTGGAGCTCTTCTAAGGAGGGACATTTTAGAAGAGGACCCCAGGGATAGCCCTTTTGTGGGGTTGCGGGGTGGGGGTGGGGCAGGCACCAGGTGGGAGAGTGGAGCTGCCGGGACTCTGGAGGGACCGGCTGAGCCAGCTTTCCCAGCATGCTCCTTTCCAGCTGGCCCTGGAGAGCAGGCTCTGTGTGTAGACTGCCTGTCTCCTTACTCCTCTCTGGTTCATCCTACCCAGATTTAGGGGTTGATGGACACACAAAGGACTTGTAAGGAGACCTCTGCCAGGGTGGGATGGGATACTGATGTTTGCTAAGTGGGCAGCTGCCTGATTTGGGCTGGATTCAGGCCTGTGTCTTTTTTCTTCTTTGAATTGGAAGCTGGGCAAAGCTGCTCCAGCAGCAGGGATCTGGCCTGGGTGCTGCGGCTACTGTAGCTTGCCAGGCCTCCCCAAGGGCCAAAAGGCTCCACATTTCAGCTCATCTCTAGCCCATTGGCAGAGCCAGCGGCTAGCAGGGGCTGGGGACAATAAAAATGTGTGCTGGTGCAGCCCTGCCTTGGGTGCAGATGGGGTGCTCAGGACACAGACAGGCTTTCAGCCCTCGCCTGCCCCTCCCGCCAGCATCTTTGTGCTGGGTACTGGCTGCACCTCTGCAGGCAGGAGCCCTGCCCATGCACAGTCCACCAGTGTGCCGTGAGATGCCACTTGGTAAGTTCAGCTCCAGGGGCCCTTCTGCAGCCCCCCAACCCACCGCCATTATGAAATGCAAAGTAAAAATGACACTGACTTTTTTTTTTAAGAGGCAGGATCTTGCTGTGTTGCCCAGGCTGGTGTGCAGTGGTATGATCATAGCTCACTGCCGTCTCCAAACTTCTGAACTCAAGCAATCTTCCAGCCTCAGTCTCCTAAGTAATTGGGACTATAGGGGCACGCCACCATGCTCAACTAATTTTTTTTTTGAGTCGGAATCTCGCTCTCTTGCCCAGGCTGGAGTGCAGTGGCATGCTCACAGCCACCGCAGCCTTGACTTGCTGGGCTCAGGTGATCCTCCCGCCTCAGCCTTCCAAGTAGCTGGAACTACAGGCATGTGCTACCACGCCAGCTTATTTTTTGATTTATTGTAGAGACGGTGTCTCACCAAGTTGCCCAGGCTGGTCTTGAACCCTTGAGCTCAGGCAATCCTCTTGCCTTGGCCTCCCAAAGTGCTGGGATTACAGGATTGAGCCTCTGCGACCAGTCAAACTAATTAAAAAAAAAAAATTTAGAGAAACAGGGTCTTGCTCTGTTGCCCAGGCTTGCCTCTGACTCTTAGCCTTAAGTAATTCTCCTGCCTGAGCCTCCCAAGTTGGGATTACAGGTGTGAGCCACCAAACCCAGTGAGTGATACTGACTCTTAAAACTTAGACAAACACTAAAATTAAAATGATTTCACCTGAGATATTTAGATTGTAAGATTCTAGTTCAGTTCTCACCAAAGCCTCACATTTTTCAGTTTTGCCGGAGATGTCTTCTGGGCTGAGTCTCTAAATCTGTATTTAGGCTGCCTGTTGAGCTGTCCAGCTCTACTACATGTGGGATCTCGGGCACCTTAGCTGCTTCCTGGCCCATGCAAGTCAGGTCCCCAGGTCCAGTCCCTGGTGCCACCTCCCGCTCTGGCACTGCCCATCTCTCCATCTATTGTATCATCCTGCTTAAGAAAACGGTTCAGACCTTTGCTAATAGTGCTTATGTTTGATTTCTACTTTCCCCTTCATGCTGCTTCCCTGAGTCTGGAGGAACCTTCTAGATTCACTTGAGAGTTTCATTCCAGGAGTGACAGTCTTACCTGAGCTTCTATACTTAGACCCCTCATCCTTCCGAATTGCATCTGAAACTCTTGTTCTAATCTTACCAAGTGGGTCCCTTCACGCTATTCTAACTGGATCCATCGTAACCCCACCACATTGGGAGGGCCAGGACAGTGGGGCCAGTTTAGGAAATCTGATGTCTTTGTGCCCTTTGGTTTTAACACAAGTCCACACATTGTTTGATATTCCTCCCTTCAAGAGGTAAAATTAAATTCTCCTCCTCTAGCATCTGGGCTAGACATAGGAAGTTGCTTCTTCTGAACAAAATATGGCTTCTTCCTTGCTCTTTCTCTTGTATCATTGCTCTGGGGAAAGCCAGCTGCCATCCTGTGAGTTCACTCAAATAGCTTTGTGGAGAAGTCCATGTGGTGAGGGACTAAGGCCTCCCACCACAACAGGCATTGGGCTGTCAAATGAGTGAGTCACCTTGTAGGGGAAGCTTCCACCCTGATCAAGCCTTCAGATGACTGCAGCCCCAGTCGACATTTTGCGTACAACCCAATGAGAGACCCTGAGCCAGAACCAGCCCGCTAAGCCACTTCCCAGATTCCAACTTTGTGAGATAATACATGTTTACTGTTTAAGCTGCTAAGCTGTTACTCAGCAATATATAACCAATATATGCCCCAAAGATGGGACAGGGGAGAGAGATAGGAAGGGTCTCACAAAATGATTTTCTGTACAAGGAGTGTCCATATTATTTAACCCCTTTCCCTCCGAGGGTATCACAATTTAATGACTTGTTTACTTCTCTGTCTCTCGGATAAACCATGAGCTCTTGAGAGCAGGGATTGTGACTCACTCTTCCTTGATTTAGCCAAGTTCTAAGGGCACAAATTCAAGGGTGCAGGTATTGTAAAATTCCTTATTTTTCAAAAACTCATCCGAATATCTATTTGGGGCATCTGTTCTGAGAGGTGCAGAAGTGACCAATTCTAGGGCTCAGCAGTCCAAGACTGCAGTGAGCCATGATCACACTGAAGCAGGGTAGCTAGTACAGATTAGACATAGATAAATTTCCCATAGGTAGGTTTTAGGAAGGTGTTCAGACATTTTAAAAATTACATTTTGCTGCAGGCCTAACTGGCAGCCTACCCTACCAGGACAGCTCAACCTTTTAGTTCATGATTTAGCATAGTAATCACTAAGAAACTTTCAGGTTCCCCTGGAAGGTGAAAGGCTGAATTCTACCCCTTAACTGACTAAATCCATAGCAATGATAATTAGACCAACTTGTAGCTCAGGAAATTGTAAATTGGAAACATCTGGCAGGTCTTCTGTGTTTAGGAAAAGACCTCCCCCCATCAGAAGCCAGAGATGTCAATTTTCAGAGTGACAGTCACCTAAGCTCCACCCTCTTTAGCATATTAATCAGGTGAAGGTATATCAGGTCTACTGTAAAGTGCAAAGGGGTGGTTTCTTTTGCCCATGCCACCAGCTGTAGCATGTCTCCATTTCTTTTCTCCCTTCTCTTTCAAATAAACTTTGTTTGAAAACTTTGCTGGCCACTCTAAAATTCATTTTAGAAATGCACCAAAGAATCTATGGGTTTTGCGACGCACCCCATCAGGCATCAATGACACTGCACTCCAGTCCAGGTGGCAGAATGAGACGCTGCCTCTAAAACAATTTAACAAATGAATTTGTTATGAATTTAAAATGAATTACATGAATAATTACAGATAGAGTCAAAAACCCCCACTCGCCTCTACTTGCTGGAAGTAATGACCATGTTGAAGCTGGCACTCACCTCTCTCCTGCAGGCTTCTGTTCTGTTATTATTTGTTTATGCATTTAAAATGAGTAGGTTCTACTGTAATATACATTAACAAAATTTTACCCGCATGGTATTATACATACATATTTGTCACTTTTTTCCCTACTCCACATTATGTTTATTTTCCTTATTTTAAGGTAATAATTTACACATAAAAAAACTCACTATTTTTAGTGGAGACTTTTGTATGTTTTGACAAACATACCCAAACATGTAATTACCACCACAGTCAAGATACAGAACAGATCTGCTACCCCAAAAAGTCACCCTTGGGACCTTGATTTTTGGCACACACATACTTGGCTCTGGAAAATGGAAAGCCTAGCCTGACTTTTGAATCCCAAGAATGTTTTGTCTGCTTTCTGTGATTTTATTTCCCTCCTAAAGTGATGAATGCCTGACAACGAAGCGGGGGAATGGCTGGGGGAGGGGCACCAGGAAATATTGGTCAGCTAAGGAATACGTGAAGCACCGTATGAGCAGGAAGGTAGATAGGGAATTGTTCTTTTTTTTTTCTTTCTTTTTTTAAAGTTGGAGTCTCACTCTGTCCTCCAGGCTGGAGTGCAGTGGCATGCTCACAGCCACCATAGTCTTGACGTGCTGGGCTCAGGTGATCCTTCCGCCTCAGCCTTCTAAATAGCTGGAATTACAGGTGTGCACCACCATGCCCAGCTAATTTTTCTTGATTTATTGTAGAGACGAGGTCTCACCAAGTTGCCCAGGCTGGTCTCAAACCCCTGGGCTCAGGCAATAAGTGCTGGGATTCCAGGCTTGAGCCACCATGCCTGGCGAAAATTGTTCTTTTATCCATTCTTTCTGAGCACAGTCACCAGGGGGGCTTGAGTCTCGGCAGGGCTCTCCTGTGCTACTCTTCTGAGTTGTCGTGCTGTCCTTTGATCTCCTGCTGCTGGGGGAGATAGGGATGATTTCAGCCCCAGGGCAAGGTGTCTTGCATTCCTATCTCTCAACATCGCTCAAGGCAGTCTCCTAAGCCCTTCCTGTGTTGTGAGAGTGTCTCCTTCTGGGCCCTTCTGGACTCTTGCCTGCTGTCATTCACCCAACCAGCTAGCAGCTCGATACTTTTCTCTCTCTGAGTAGAAATGAATTCACTTGGACACCTAAGTATAAAAGTGTCTGTGAAGGACTCTTTCAAACTCTGTTAACTGAAAGAATTAACCTTCCCAATAAAGGAGATCTGTGCTCCTCTCTTTTCTTTTTTGAGTGGCGGTCTCACTTTGTTGCCCAGGCTGGAGTGCAGTGGCATGATCACAGCTCACCGCAGCCTTGACCTCCTGGGCTCAGGCCATCCTTCCGCCTCAGCCTCCCGAGTAACTGTGACTACAGGTACGCACCAGCAAGTTGGGCCAATTGTTTGAATTTTTTTTGTAGTGACAGAGTCTCACTATGTTGTCCAGGCTGGTCTCAAACTCCTGGGTTCAAACAATTCTTTCGCCTCAGCCTCCCAAAGTGCTGGGATTACAGGCATGAGCCGCTGTGAGCGGCGCTGTGAGCGGAGCCAGCTCAGTGTTCCTCTTTTCACTTCCTCTGCAGCCCAAGGGTCTCCAGCAACTATGGCTCCCAGGATGGTACATATTTTCAGAAGGAAAAAGGACTATGATTGATTAGTGATGTCTGCACGAGCAATGCATGGGGAGAGGAAGAGAGTAAATATAGCTATGCTGCATTGACCAACCCTGACCTATGCCTTTGAGGCTACCATATTACTTCTTCAAGATGTTGGAGAAATAAACCCTTCTGTGGCAAAAAGCCTCTGTGCTCTTCTAGGAGGCCCAGTTTCTTATGGTGTCCCACAGCTAAATGACCTCAAAGGCTCTGTCTGGTTGCAGCCATGATGAACTTGTTCTTCTTAAAGCTAGGCCAAGAAGATAGCAGCAATGGAGTTGACTTAGTGCTCCTGCAGTCCCCTTGCGCTGGAGGCAAATCAATACTGATGTCTGAACTGGCCTCTGTTTCTTATTGAAGATCTTGGCAGCGAGTCTCAGGGTGTTTCCATGACTGAGCATCCTGATTGAGGTGTGTGTGGGAGAGGAGACATGCAGGACTTGCCATCTCAAGGGTGCCTCTGACAAAAGAAAACAGGCAACCTGGCTTTAGGAATTCCAAGCTGCAATGGGAAAAAGAGCAGCCCCCGCTCATACCCACCTTCCTGTTGACTATGCTGGCCTTGCTGGGGTAGACCGTCCTCTGAGGGTCTGTTGACTCTTTGCTTCGGCTGACAGCTCACAATAAAAAAATAAGGCAGAACCTCTGGATTTTAAAAAATGCTTAACTGGCCGGGGTGGGGTGGCTCATGCCTATAATTCCAGCACTTTGAGAGGCTAAAGCAAGAGGAACGTTTGAGCCCAGGCATTCGAGACCAGCCTGGGCAACGTAGCGAGGCTCTGTCTCTACAAAAACTCAGAAAATTAACCAGGCGTGGTGGCATGCACCTGTAGTCAGTGCCAGCTGCTTGGGAAGCTGAGGTGGAAGGATCACTTGAGCCCAGGAGGTCGAGGCTGTGGTAAGCTGTGATCGTGCCACTGGGCTCCAGCCTGAGGGACACAGTGAGACCCTAAGTGAAACAAAACAAAACAACACAAAACAAAAACAAAACAAACAAAAAAGTAGCTCAAGTCTGTAGCACATCTCTTTCTTCTGCCCCAAGAGGGCTTGGCAGGTCTCTACCAGTGCCCAGATGAAGTGAAGTCTGCACAAAGAGATTAGTACCTTCACCCCCAGGGCTCCTGGGGATCCCCATAGGAGGGGCAAATTTGAAGCAGCTGAGAGAGAGCTCCGATGATCTCCTGGCCTTGCTCACCACCGATCAAAGAAGCCTCGCTGTAACCAGGTCATGTAAATATTGAAGAAGTTTACTTGGAAGGTTAGAAATCCTTAAGGATGCTGGAGAGAGGAGGAGGAGGAGTTCAGGGCAGCAGATGGTCTCAGAAAATGCTGACCCTCAGCTAAGAGCTAATACAAAATTCAGCAACAAAAGAACGAGAACGGATCCTATCAGGTGCCTTCTATTCTTAGTTTGGAACTTGCACAAACACTGCTTTTAAGACACGGGTCCCCAGTCCCTGGGCCATGAACCAGCACCAGTCCATGGCCTGTTAGGAATTGGGCCACACAGCAGAAGGTGAGCGGTGGGTGAGTGGAGCTCCATCTTCTGTCAGATGGGGATGACATTAGATTCTCATAGGAGCGTGAACTCTGTTGTGAACTGCGCAGGTGAGGGATCCAGGGTTGCATGCTCCTTATGAGAATCTAATACCTGATGATCCCCACTCTCCCACCCCAATCCGTGGAAAATTTGTCTTCCATGAAATCGGCCCCTGATGCCAAAAAAGTTGGAGATCTCTGTTTTAAGGCATCCATTGTACAAGACTCGACTGTCTGGGTTGGAGCAGTCAGAAGGAAGAAGGCATTCATCTCTTGGCTTGCCTGTCTAAAGTTTCCTCCTTGATTGGAAGGCCAGCGGATTACCTTGCGGCTCCTGGTCTTGCCTTAGCCTTTCATGCTCACTGCAGGAGATGCTCTCAGGAGCCCTTCATGAGTAGGCCATTCTTCAAGGGACCCCAGTCAGCTTGGGAGTCAGGTTTGCTGAGAAGCCTATCCTGACACCCCAAGTCAGGGCCGGGCCCCTCTCTCTGTACCCACACAAGCCCCTAAAGCTCCCTTCCATCAGAGCACCTATAACACTGGCTTGTATGTGTGTCTATCTCTCTCACTGGACTAGGGCGGCTGGGGCAGGTTCAATGTCTTATTCATAGGAACATCCAACCGCCCCCAGCACAGCGCCCAGTAGACAGTGGGTGCTCAAAAGATGTCTTGAATGAATACATGAAAACAAGTGTATGGGGTGGAGGACTTCAGAGTGAGCCGTGTTGAACAGTGGTGCCCAGGGAACCTTCCTCCAACCAGAAGGTTCCTCTGAGTTCTTGCCCTGACTTCTCCAGGTAATTGTTGGTGTGGCCTAGGAGATGAGATAGGGATATTTTTCTTGCAAAATCCAAACCCTGGTTTAATTATCTGTCCTTTTCCTTTCTGGTGTCACTGACTGATCTCCAACTTGTCTACCCTAGAGCGTAGCACATCCAGTAGGCCACCTTAAAAGACGCAAAACTCTCTTCCTACAGTGTGATGAGCCCGGGTACTGGTCTTTCTGGAGTTTGTGATTTATATTGCATGGTTTGGTGTCAAAGTAGTTCATGAGTCTCTTTGCAGGCTTTTCATTTTTTTCTCACCATCTCTGGCTGCTTTAAGCCCAGATTCTTGGGGTTTTCTGTCTTTCTTCATATTTTACCTCACTTATTTACCAAAATAAGTCTTGTGCCAAAGGCTGAGACATCCCTCACTCTCTCCTTTGTGGGTTCTTGGAAGAGTAGGATATTTGTGGGTCAGAGTTCCTAGGTTTCCAGTGGAAATTCCTCTTCTTCCAGTTCCCTGAAAGATTCTGTAGGCCTGGTCCAGAGGCTCCTGCATTTGCACTCTGTGTCCTTCCCAACACTGTGTCCTTAGTCCTCTAGTCCTTTCTGGAAGCACCACCCACTGAATGCATGTGCCAAGGCCTTAAGCTTTATCCCCTCTTCCCACCATCCCCTTCTCTCCTCCACAACCCCTCAATCTCTGCCCTGCAGAAGACTTCTCATTCAGCTCTACCATCACCCAGGCCTCTCATCAGCTCTGCCCCACTCCCCTCACAGGGTGTCCCATGGACCACCCCCCAACAAAACTTCCCAGTTTACATGGCATTTGCCCACCCTGGGTCTCTCCTCAATGCCCTGTGATTTGGGGAGAGGACCCACAGTTTCAATTCGCCACTCTCCCCTGACCTCATTTGCTCTTTCTAATGGGAATATGCCACCGGCCTTGAGAAAGGAAGCAGGAATTTACCAGGAGGGCAAAAGGAACATCTCATTTCAGGAAGAGGAAGCAGCCAACACAGCCCCAAGGAAGAAAATGAAGTGGAAAAGGAGCAGCCAGAAACCTGGTGTGACCTGGGGTGCGGTGGGGTCTGGAGGATGGGGCTGGAAGGCTTTGCCTTGAAAATAACTTGGAGGGGAAGCATCAAACATCTCTGGGCAAGAGGGTGATTCATCAGCTCTGCGTTTATATTAACTGTTCCACAGATCACAGATGCTGGACTGGTTGTGAAGTTGATAAGAATGTTGAGAAAAACTAATATGAAATTGTTAAAAATAGCCAACAACTCCTTAGAACAATGTGCAAAAAATATGAATAGAAATTCACAGAAAAAGAAACACAATTGATTTTTTTTGTTTTTTGAGTCTGGGTCTCACTCTCTCACCCAGGCTGGAGTACAGTGGCACGATCATGACTCACCATCGCCTTGCCCTCCTGGGCTTAGGCGATCCTTCTACCTGGGTCTACAGGTGTGCACCACCACACCTGGCTAATTTTTTTGTAGAGTTGAGGTCTTACTATGTTGCCCAGGCTGGTTTCAAATTCCTGGGTTCAAGTGACACTTCCCCTTGGCCTCCCAAATTACTGGGATTATAGGCATGAGCCACTACACTCAGCTACAACTAGTTCTTAAATACATAAAAAAAAAATTGAGCTCATTCCTAATAAGAGAAATGCAAACAAACTCTTAAGGAGCCATTATTTTTACCTATTATATTGGCACAAATCCAAGAATTTGATGCATTCTCATCAGCTCCACCTGCCGCAGAGTCTCCCACTAGACCACCGCCAAAATCTTCCAAGTTTACATGGTATTTGCCCAGCCTGGATCTTCCCTCAATACCTTGTGATTTGAGGAGAGAACTCACAGTTTCAAATGGTCACTTTCCCCGTCCTCACTTGCTCTTTCTAATGGGAAGATGCCACTGGCCTTGAGAAAGGAAGCAAGAACTTACCAGGAGAACAAAGGGAAAACCTCATTCTAAATCTCTCAAACATTGCAGTAGAAGTGCAAATTATTACAACTCCAATGGAAGGCAATTTGACAATATCTCTCCGAATTGTAAATGTTTATTCTCTGATCCTACGATCTCGTTCTTTCACTCTTGAGATTTATATTGAGCTAGACTGTACATCTGTGAAATAATGTATGGTCAGGGTTTGAACTGCAGCATTGTTGTAAAGGTAAAATATAGGAAAAAACCAAGTTTCCACTAAAATAGGAAACCACTAAATTGATCCAGGTCCAATTATATAATGGAAGACCATGTACCCATGAAAAAGAATGAGGACGTGCTCTCAGGACCAGCGGGGAGAAGATCCGAGACATGAAAGTCATGTTATTAAATGATTAAGCAACATGCAGAAGAGGGTATGTAGTAGGCTACAGTGTGTGTTGAACAAGGCAGGAGAAATAAGAATATGTCTTTGCATTTTCTTTTTTTTTTTTTTTTTGAGTTGGAGTCTCACTCTGTTGCCCAGGCTGGAGTGCAGTGGCACACTCATGGCTACCCCAGCATCAACCTGCTGGGTTTTGGCAATCCTTCTGCCTCAACCTTCCAAGTAGCCGGAACTACAGGTATGTGTGTGTGATTTATCGTAGAGATGAGTTCTCGCCAAGTTGCCCGGGCTGGTCTCAAACCTGCAGCCTCAAGCAATCCACTCACCTTGGCCTCCTAAAGTGCTGGGATTACAGGCTGAGCCACCTAGCCCGGCTCGCATTTTCTTATAAGAGCATAAAGGGCCAGGCGTAGTGGCTCATGCCTGTAATCCCAGTACTTCGGGAGGCCAAGGCAGAATAACTACTTAATCCCAGAAGTCCAAAACCAGGTTGGGCAACATATTGAGATCTTGTCTTTACAAAAAATAAAAAATTAGCCGGGCATGGTGGTGTGCACCTGTAATCCCAGCTACTTGGAAGGATAAGGTGAAAGGATCGCCTGAGACCAGGAGGTCAAGGTTGCAGTGAGCCGGGATCATGCCATTGCACTCCAACCTGGGTGACAGAGTGAGACCCTGACTCAAACAAACAAACAAACAAACAAACAAACAAACAAACAAAGCATAAAGAAACTTGGGATGGGTACAAAACAACCTAACAGTGGCTGCCCAAGTGCTGGTGGAAGGAGTGTGGGAACCAGGTAGACAGGCGTGGGGGCAGGGAGACTTTTCACTGTGAACCTTTTATACACATTTCCTTGGATGTAAATCATGCAAACATGCATCTTTTTCAAAGCACTGCATAAAGAATTAATCGTTCACTCCTGCAGTCTTTCCTTCAGAATAGTTCTTCTGCGGCCTGACTGCCCAGAGGAGCCTGGCACCTGCCTGTGTGACTCACAAACCATCTCCTGTGACCCTTGGGTGTTAAACAACATTCTCCCTCAACAAATTTCTGAGCTTCGTTAGCAGCCACTGCAGTGGATCACCCAACTGTAAGTCACTCCAACTCCTACAAGCTGGATACATCCTTCTGATCTTCTTGGGGGCTCTGAGTTAGGTGTCTGTGTTATTCCACGAGCTTCTTTCCCGCATGTGTTCTCGGTTTCAGGTGGTGAGCCTAGACCCTTTACTTTGGTATCTCTCCTCCTTGGGCATCCCACCCTAGGATGACCTGGTTGAGAAGTTCTGTGAGAACTGGTCACTCTCGTCTGGCTCCGTGATTGCTCTTCCAGACTCTGCACTTGATGCATATCAAATGTTGTTGCCCAATTTGAACATCTGAACATCTTATAAAAACATTTAAAATCACTTGGTGGAAATCCTTCAAACAAGAAGCAGCTGTACTGGAGAAAGAGCCAGCTCACCACATTCTCAGAAGTGCAATGGAAAGCACCGTGTCCTGGAGTTCCAGGAGGTGGATGGCAGAGTTCACCTATGCAGGCCCAAAGGGTTGGGATAAGATTGACTGAGAAAACGGCTCTCTCCTCTACCAGTAGTGTTCTCAAAATTACTCTTTTTTTCATAAAATTTTAAACTTTAAAATCGTGTTTCGTAGCGATGAGATCTATGTTGCGCAGGCTGGTCTTTAGTTCCTGGCCTCAAGTGATCCTCCTGCCATGGCCTCCCAAAGTGCGGGGATTACAGGTGTGAGCCACTGTGCCTGGCCAAAATTTCTCTTTAGGAGGCACAGTCAGAAATTCTCCCCGGAGATCTTTGAGTCTTGGGCTTCCCTCCTTTGGACCTGATGCTCTCTATCCCCCGTTCACACTTCTGCAAGCAGATGCTGAGTGGAAGATTAATAAGCTGAAGTCCAATAAGGCCGACTCAGTCCCCCACTCTTCTTTTCTAAAGCTGACCTTTTCTACGAATTCTGTTCATCTGTGAGTAGCTTGTTTCACTCTCAGAATGGAAGAATTCCGCATTTCTGATTACGCAAACGGACTTCTGGCTGGTTCTAAACTTCCAGAGTACAGGGCCCACCTGATTGCTGTCTTTGCTCGGCCACCATTGCTGGCACTCATGTATTTACCCTCTGTTAATACCTGTTGAGTCAATGAATGAATGAATGGTTGAGTGGATCTCACACTGTGTATTTAGCTCACCTCTGTCCAATAGAAATTTCTGCAATGCTAAAGATGTTCTGTAGCCGTACTGTCCAGTGCTGCAGCCACTGGACACATGTAGCCACAGAGCTCTTGAAATATGGCTGTTATGACTGGAGAACCACATTTTTATTATTTTATTTTATTAAGGTTCCACTCTGTCGCCCAGGCTGGAGTGCAGTGGCACAAACACAGCTCCCTGCCACTTCAACTTCCTGGCCTCAGGTGATCCTCCCACTTCAGCCTCCTGAATAGCTGAGACTACATGCATGGGCCACCATGCCCGGATAATTTTTTCTTGGATTTCTTTGTAGAGACGAGGTCTCACTATGTTGCCCGGTCTGGTCCTGAACTCCTGGCCTCAAGCTATCCTCCTGCCTCAGCCTCCCAAAGTGCTGGAACTACAAGCATGAGCCACCACACCCAGCCCCAAATTTTAAATTTTAATTAATTTCACTTGAATGGTCGTGTGTGGCTAGTACCTACCATATTGAATGCTGTAGATGTGGGTCACTGGCTTTGTCCTTGGGTCATCTACACTGATAAACTCTGTAACTTTCTCAAACTAATAATTCTTGCTTCACAAGGCCCAGAAACGTCCAGCCACAGCTTTGGAAGCTGTCCATAAGCATATCTGCGCTCCCCAGATTGCCATGGGAGAACAGAGGCCCAAAGGAGGACGAGGGAATAGAAATTCACTCTGCTTTTTTTCTGAGAAAGTCTTGGGTCCCCCAGGAGTAGACACAGTCAGCCTCTTGGTTTATGATTCACGCAAGAGCTACCCCTGCGACTGCTCCAGGCCCCCGCCAGCCGGTCAGGCACTGAGTCAGGGCTGAGTCCCAGGGAAGAGAGCCACTTGGTGAGTCATCCTCGCCATTTCTCAGAACAGGTGTTCTTTGGCAGGCCTCCTGGGAAGATGCCCCGCCCGCCCTGCCTTCACCTGCAGGGATGACTGCGGTCCCTCCCCAGGCATGAAGTTCATTCCTGCACAGGAATGTCAGACGTGGTGTGGAGTTTCCAGGGACTCACGCCTGGGGACCCTGTGAGGAGTTGAATCCAGGGGAAGGTTTTGTGCTCCGGCTGCCCTGGCGGAGACTGAGTTCTCTTGGCCACGCATCAGCAGCAACTTTAGTGTCAAACAAGGACCTTTTCTTCGGTGCTTGGTCCATCTGGCGACACTCGCTGTTGCCACTGGCAGAGAGCAGAGCACTTTCTCACAAGGTGTGCCTGAACTGCACAGTCACAAGTAGGAGAAGGGCTGGAGGCCAGGCACTCATAAGTGACAACGTGTGTGCAGGATCCCCTGGGTGCCACTGCCCTCTAAGGGATGGGACAGGACAGAATCTCCATGCTCGAGATGAGAGCAGCATTTGCATTTACCTGTGGAGTGAAGCCAGCTCCTTTTTGCTTTCTGTGTTAGAAAATGTTCACAGAGTGGCCAGACCCTGTGGCTCATCCTTGTAATCCCAGCACTTTGGGAGGCTGAAGTGGGAGAATCACTTGCACCCAGGAGTTTGAAACCAACCTGGACAACATAGCAAGACCTCGTCTCTACAAAATAATAATAATAATAATAACAAAATAAGCCAGGCATGGTGGAGTCCATCTGTAGTCCCAGCTACTTGGAAGACAGGTGGGAGGATCACCCGAGCCCAGGAGATCAAGGCTGCAGTGAGTCCTGATAGTGTCACTGCACTCCAGCCTGCACGACAGAGTAAGACCTCGACTCAGAAAAAAAAGAAAAAAAGAAAGAAAATGTTCACAGAGCAAGTCATGAAAGAACTTCCATGATGCCTGGTCAATAAGCCAGAGCTCTGGGAGCCACCTACATCCCCTGCTCTCATCCCTCAGGGACAGACACAAGGAAAATGTACGGGCCATCTAGTTCCTCCCAGCCCCAGTCCTGTGCCATGCCTGCCACCTCTCATTTGAAAGACAAAAAGATGGCAGTTCCAGGTCCCTGACGCAGCAGAATCCCTGAGGCCTGGGGTAGGGTCTGGGTGCAGCCTGCTGCTGTCGGTGAGCCATCTCCTGAAACCTGGAGTTGTCTCAACAAATCCCACATACCCTGCAGGCCCTGCAGGCAGGGCGGGCGCAGCCCAAGCTGTGCATGACACACGGGAGAAGCGCTGATTCTCAGTTGCACAAACAGCGCCTCGCTCAGGGGCTAGGGGAGGGGTAGAGGCGGCATGTGACTCCGCACCAACGGGCCTTGCCCTTCTCTCGTGCTGACTCTGCTCCTTGCAACCACAGAGCCCCAAAATATTTGGGGCAGGGGCAAGTCTGGGTTTGGAGAATCGCCAGTGTCCAGGCACCCAATGGCTGCAGGAATAATGTGCTGACGGCATGGCAGGCTAGTGCCAGCTTGTCAGTGGGGCCTTTACTTCTTGACAACCCATGCAGCTGTGCCTCAAAGCCCTATGGTTTCATCACCCTACTTTTTCGGAGCAACTCACCCCTGCAGCCGGTGTGGCTACTTCTGGGTCAAGTGTGACTGAAAAGGCCGGTGGGAATGGATCACCCCAACTATATCGGAAGACTCCTTTCAGGTTTCCTGGAGAGTGTCTCAGCCTATGTATGGTGTGTGGCTCTGTGCGTTTCCTGGGATGTTGAAGAAATTATTCCTAAAATAAAGAACATGTAATTGAGGGCAAGGCTATGTGCAACAGAGTCACAGAATTTTAGATTTTGATAGCTCGAAGATAACCTAGAGATTACAGCTTCATTTTCAGCGTGAGGAAGATGACACCAAAGAGGCTAAGTAATTTGGCTAGCCTCAGTGATATAGTTGGGATGTTTGTCCCCTCCAAATCTCATGTTGGAGCTGGGTGTGGTGGTTCACGCCTGTAATCCTAGCACCTTGGAAGGCAGAGGCAGGAGAATTGCTTGAACCCAGGAGATCAAGACCAGCCTGGGCCACATGGCAAGACCTTGGTTCTACATAAATAAAAAAATTAGCTGGGTGTGGTGGCCCGTGCCTGTAGTCCTGGCTACTCAAAAGGCTGAGGCAGAAGGATCACTCCGAGTCTGATAGGTTGAGGCTGCGGTAGAGGTGATTGTGCCACTGCACTCCAGTCTGGGCGACAGAGTGAGACGATTACTCACACAAAATCAAAACAAAACAAAAAATCTCATGCTGAAGTGTGATCTCCATTGTTGGAGGTGGGGCCTGGTGGGAGGTGACTGGACCACGGGCTTGGGTCCCAGTGCAAGACTTGGCACTGGTCTCGTGATAACAGTGAGTTTTTGCTCTATTAGTTTCCACGAGAACTGATTGCTTAAAGAGCCTGACACTTTCTCCTCTCTCTCCTGTTCCCACTCTTGCCATGTGATATACCTGCTCCCTCTCCTCCTTCTGCCATGATTGTAAGCTTCCTGAGGCCTCACCAGAGCCCAGCAGACGCCCGTGCCATGAAGGACCATGCACCAAAATAAACCTCTTTTCTTTATAAATTACCCAGCCTCGGATAATTTTATAGCAACAAAAAACGGACTTGTACAATCATTTAGATTCTAGACAGAGCTTCTAGAACCTTGAGTAGACAGCTGAGTGAGACAATGGGTTGAGGCTGATGGCAGATGGAAATAGAGGCCTTGACTCTGACTCCTCACTTAGAAGGGGTTGAGACCCCAAATTATTTTGGTCAATATTTTTCTTCTTTTCCAGTATTATATGGTCTGTATTTTATTATCTATTAAGTAAGATGACAGCTTGTCCTCACCATCAAATGTTTTGTTTTTTCTTTTTTCCTGGATTGCACAAACAAGATTTGTGTGATTTGGAATTCCCTGGATTGACTGAATCTAATTGTAGGGAAGACTCAGATCCTCTTCTCTATCTCCACAGCTCTGGCAGATGCCACCTAGGAAAAGATGCTGAGACCTCTCTGGAGGATGACCTTTGAGGCTGAACCAAGGACAAAACTTACTCCTGCCTCTCTCCCTAACAATGTCCTTGTCAACTCTTAGGGGATGTGAACTGTGGCAATACTGAGACAAGAATGAGAGGGCGACACCTTTTTATGACTCATGTGAACTTTGGTTGGATGAACTCCTTGAGCTAGGGAGAGGTGTCCAGAAAAAGCCTTGTTGCTGTAGAAAGGGATACCCCATCAGAGGAGTAAAGGGTCTGCATCTTCTGTGAGAGGTCTCAGCATCTTTTGCTGGTGGCACCTGCCAGAGCTGTGGAGATAGAGAAGAGGATCTGAGTCTTCCCTACAATTGGATTCAGTCAATCCAGGGAATTCCAAATCACACACGAGACACCAAGGGATGAGAGCCTCTCAAAGCAGGGTCTCAGAAAAGGATCAGTTAATGTCTAGGGTTCTTTAAAGAAGGTTTTTAATCGTCCTTCTGCAGGTCATTCTAGTTCTGTTTCTGAAATAGTTTCTGGGAAAGAGTCTGGCTGCCACCCACCCTTGATGGCAGGTTGGCCCTGTGGTAGGAACCCTGCTGTTCTGGTGTGCGAGGGTTATCAACTGACTCTTGGCCTGATGGCCTGTGTGCCCCACTGATCTAGCACTGTATTCAATACTATTTAGGAAAACTCTCTCAACAAGAATTTACATTCCTTCAGCCCAAATAATGCCGTTTGTATTTTCTTTGACTTCCCTTCTAGTACACAGCCTGAACATACATAGTAAAACTTAATTTGAGTTTCTTAAGGCTTAAATTTAGACATTTATTAACATACATTTATTGAAAAATACATATGTGTTGAAAATAGAGTACACATTTATACTAAAAACATAGTGTTACTTATTCAAGTTGACAATGAGGCACAGAATAATTTTTTTTTTTTATAAAAAATTACCCTGTCCAGAAGACTTTGATTCAAAAATCCAAAAGTTTTCAATAGCATCCCTCAAAAAATGTGATTGTAAGTGTTGCAGAGGACAAATGTTAGCTTGGAAGGTTGACTTTGTGCTCACAGATGAGAGGAAGACAACACCTCTGAAAATGTAAAACAAAAACATTACCTAGCCCTGAACTGTACATCACAATTTTAAAATAAAAATTAAAAGAGGAAAAAAAATTATACAAAGGAAAAAAAATGTTGAGAAAAGCCACAGATATTGAAGTTTACCCCTAGGAGTAGATGGTTTATCACCCTAACATGTGTCAGGAGGATAAATTGGGCAAAAGTTCCAGTTATTTGACTAGATAAGGGGAAAGTGCATCTTTTTTTTGAATTGGGGTCTCACTCTATTGCTCAAACTGGTGTGCAGTGGCACAATCCTGGTGCCAGGATTTTGGGCTCAGGAGATCCTTCAACCTCAACCTCTCAAGTAGCTGGGACTACAGGCATGCACCACCACCTCTGGCTAATTTTTTTGATTTTTTGGTAGAGACAGGGTCTTGTTGTGTTGCCCAGGCTGGTCTTTAACTCCTGGGTTTAAGCAATCCTCCCACCTTGGGCTCCCAAAGTGCTAGGATTACAGGTGTGAGCCACTGCACCAGGCTGGGAAAGTGCATCTTGAGAATGTCCTTTCAGAACTGGAGAGCTGTGACTGGGATGTGACCAAGAGTTACCATGCAGCATCCTTTCAAGGGGGTTTTCACATACCCACTAGGTTAGGACGCTCCCTCTTCCAGAGGCATTTGCAACCTGAACACACCTGGAAATTAAAGAAATCCCAAGTTCCTGTTTTTCTAGCTCAGTGAAAAGTAGAGAGATGCCAGACCATTTTATTTTAATTCCTAACAGTATAAGGGGCTTCCACAGACCCTGCGTCATTGATGTGATCAGTCCACAGGGTAGAGGGCAGGAGGCAAGGACTCAGGCTCTGCAAAGGAGCACTTTACTGGGAGATGATGAGTAAGAGCAACGATTATTTTAAAGCCCAAATTGCTCAGCTCTGGAAGGTTCCATGAGAGGAGGAGCCTGAGGAGGGTTGAAAGGAGGAATTGTTTTGCTCTCTTGGGTACTGGCAGCAGATTGGATATCAACAATAGTACTTGCTCTTGAATCATTCTGCTGGAGCCCAAGGTTGCTCATGTCCAGTTTGAGGTAAAATGATCTAAGCTGTTGCCTTAACATTTTCAGGTGCATTTTAGAGTTGGACTTTGGTGGTGCTTTTAGGCAGGCGCTTGGAGAAGAATCGTTAGCTTTGGAAACGGTTCCTTCTGTGAGCACTCTCACAGCCTGGAGAAGTTAACCCAATTCCCAAGGCCCTTCTCTGGGCATCCCTTAGACCTGCTTTTGTCCTAGTGCCTGTTTGAAGCTCACAGAAGTCTTTCCACCATTCTTCTGGAGGACTCTCCTCTCGAAAACACCAAACAGAAGTACATATGAGCCAATGGCAGTGGCTCACACCTGCAATCCCAGCACTTTAGGAGGCCTAAGTGAGAGAATTGCCTGAGCAAACACGTCCTGAAGTAGGAGTTGAGACCAGCCCGGGCAACATGGCGAGACCTCATCCCTACAGTAAATAAAAAAGTTAGCTGGGAGTGGTGGTGCACGTCTGTAGTCCCAGCTCCTTGGAAGGCTGAGGCAGAAGGACTGCCTGAACCCAGCAGGTTGAGTGCAGTGGGCATGATTGGGCCACTGCACTCCAGCCTGGGCAACAGAGTGAGACTCTGACTCAAAAAAAGAAAAGAGAAAGAAAGAAAGAAAGAAAGAAAGAAACAAACAAACAAACACACATGGAGTGAGATTTCTGTATTTGGATGCTGCTTTGATGACAGTAATGCCTATTCCAGTAATGCCTATTCCTGGTACAGTGGCTCATGCCTATAATCCCAGCAACTGGGAGGTGAAGGCGAGAGGATTGCCTGAGCCAAGGGTTCGAGACCAGTCTGGACAATTTGGCATAAACTTGTCTCTACAATAAATAAATTTAGCTAGGCTTGGTGGTGCATGCCTGTAGATCCAGCTACTTGAAAGGCTGAGACTGAAGGATCACCTGAGCCTGGCAGGTTGAGGCTGCGGTGGCTGTGAGCATGCCACTGCACTCTAGCCTGGGTGACAGAGTGAGACTCCAACTCAAAAAAAAAAGAAAGAAAGAAAGAAAGAAAGAAATGTGCCACTGCCTTTTCTTTTCAGTGATCATGGCCAACTTTAACATGGGAAGGTTTGATGTCTGAAACACTGGATATTTTCAGGTGGTAGCTGCCTCAGCCCATGTGTAATGAGAACGAGCCCAGAAGGGATGCTCATGTGTGTTACTCCTTGGCTTACTGTAGTATGGGAATAAACTCTCATCCCCTTTCTTTGTGGGTGATAGAAGGTAATGGAATTTGAACTCCCATAAAGTCCTTCCCTCTCCTGGGGAAGGCAGTCTTAGAGGGAGGAATTGCAAGTTGAGGAAGATTCAACCAAGGCTCGTAGCTTTCTGGGGGCATCTCTGGCCAGGCTCAGACATCAGTGGACACTGGGCCCATACTCACTCCAAGAGTGACTGAGAATGTCTTCTTTGGGCCCAAAGATGGACTTTGAAATGAACTTCCAAAATCTATACATTTAATGCTTAACAAGTGGCTCTCAGGGTGAGGAGAAGCCCTGATTTTGTATTGTTTGCCCATTTCTGTGGTGTAAATACTGTCAGCATGGCTGACAAAGCTACCGATATGATGTCAGCCAGTTTGCGAGATGCCTGAAAATGAACAACGTGCATTTGCTAGTAAGATCCAGCTCCAGCTCACCAGTGGCTCCAGCCCAGCCCAGGATTGCTGATACTGACCTGAAGACAGACCTGGAGAGGGCTCTAAGCACATGGAATTCTCCTCTCTGTGTCTCATCAGACTCTCAACTAAAAGCCACCTGAACGTGGGAGACATTCTAGTGGAGAGCCAGACTGCCTTTCACTGAGGACCAACTGCTACGTCTTGGTACCGCGGAAGGGAAGACACATCTTTTTTTATGCACGTAGGGTCTGTGCTAGGAGCTGGGAGAGATTCAGGAGGAATATGACCTGCCTTCAAGGAGTCCCCAGTCTGAGGAGAGAGACAGCCAGGACAATCACTAACTGCAGAGAAGAGGAAGGTAGAACACGTCCTGAAGTATTTGATCAAAGTACCGAGAGCAGGCAGGGGAAAAATGATCTTCTTCTTTTTTTTTTGTCTCATTCTGCCACCCAGGGTGGAGTGCAGTGGCACAATCAAGGCTCACTGCAGTCTTGACTTCCTGGGCTCAAGTGATCCTTCCAACTCAGCCTTCTGAGTGACTGGGACTATAGGCACATGCCACCACACCAAGCTAATTTTTTGGTTTGAGAAACAATCAATTCAGATTCATGGAACTAGAAAAGGCATAGTGTGTTTGATGAATGGGTGTAAATCTTCTAGCAGTAGGTCAGATGCATTGTAGGAGTTCCACAAACTTTAGTTCCCATCTAGGGACCTTTCCACCCTAAGGCTTCTGTGTCTAAGTACCAAGGCACAGAGAAGATCTAGTGGATGCTGGATGAGTTATGGCTAAAATTATCTGCAAAATGGAAGTCAAAAAGTCACAGGTCTATTTGCGGCTGAATCACCAAACACTGAAAGGATCTCCCTGGCAGTATTAGGACCGGCTGTCCTTGCTGCTTGGAAACAGTTCTCTCCTACCCATCTCCTTGAGCTGGCGGCCATCGAAGCCCAGTTCCAGATAATGTGATGGGAGGGGCTGAGGTGGGGGCTACAGTGGGAATGGTTACTTCTTGCGGAAGGCTCCAGAACACAGCGGTATTCTCAGTGCCAGCCTCAGCAGTCTTGCAGATGTGCTGACTGCCTCCTGGTGCCCCCTTGAAGGGGTGTATTGGAAGCTGGGCTCCAGTGGGAGGAAGAGACAGATTGGCAAGGCACTCTCTCCTATCTGGGGCAGAGAGTGTGCCATGGGGACTGATGCTGGGAACTGTTCCTAGGGCATGGGAGGGGGTTGGGAAGGAGAGAGGAAAGGAAGACGCCTGAGGATTTGAGCCCAAGTTCAGGACCACCCACCAAAGCCTCGAAAGGCAGAGTGAGCCAAGTGGATCTTAAGATTTAGGGGAGTGTTGTAGCTTGCACCCTGGGAATTCTCCTCAACCCTCCCACACGGCGGCGGGCGAGAAGGAAGGAGAGATGCTAGGTAGGGTGTGTGTGCTCGCCTGTCTGCTGCCTGGGAGTGGCTCCCACCCTAGCAACTCTGCCAGAATCTGCAGCCGTGGAGGAGTGTGTGGGAGGGGGGCGGAGAGGGGAGCTGGTGGTGGTGGGGGGGCTTTTGCCATTCCAACTGGCTGCGGGGGAGGGCAGTTGTTTGGAGATAGGGTGCTTGGGCTGTTAGCTGGTTCTTCTAGTTTACTTATTCCAAGGAGACCAGGAAGCAACGATTTGTAAGCTTTGGGGTGAGTGTGTGTGTGTGTGTGTGTGTGTGTGTGTGTGTGTGTGTGTGTGTGTAAGAGTTGGGGGAGAAGTCATGAGAAAGCAACTTGGGGTAAATAGACAATACTTACCTGCAGCAACCTCTACAATAATCAAAAGTAATTTAATTCCTTTTATTTGTCAAGTCTGATTTACTTATAAATCGGATTGTTGGTTTTCCTGCATTTGTTGTTGTTTATCTGTGTAAGAGATGATAAAGGGCTCGGCACGGTGGCTCATGCCTATAATCCCAGCACTTTGGGAGGCTGAGGTGAGAGGACTGCCTGAGCCCGCAGGTTTGTCACCAACCTGGGCAACTTGGTGAGACCTCATCTCTACAATAAGTCAAAAAAATTAGCCAGGCGTGGTGGTGCACGCCTGTAGTTCTAGCTACTTGGAAGGCTGAGGTGGAAGGATCACTTGAACCTAGCAGTTGGGGCTGCGATGGTCATGAGCATGCCACTGCACTCCAGCTTGGGTGACAGAGTGAGACTCCGACTCAAAAAAAAAAAAGAGATGATAAAGAATGAAACATTTGCTGGAACAATCAGGCCCTCACTCCCCATTTTTACTCAAAACAAAAAGTCTTTAGAGAAGAATGTTGTGTTTTCCCTTTACCCACTAGCCTAGTACCTCTCACCAGTGCAATAGCTTTCTCTCCTTCCCTCAGACCCTCCTTGCCAATTTACACTGTCTAATCATTCATTCATTCATTCAATCCGCCAGCCCATGGGTCATTCTACAGGCATATCATAGGCACATATGCCAGGCATATGTGGGTGGAAGCTATTGAACAAGCAGGTGTTGATTTTTATTTAGTCTAAGAAAGAGTTTTCTAACAGCTAATTTCACTCAAAAAGAAGTGCACTCTTCCATGTGGGAAAATATCCGGTTATTGGCCAGCAAGAGCCCGCTGGGGTGCTTGTAGCAGCGCCTATTACACCATGCTGGACTTGGACGGGATGACACCTAGGGTTCCTTTCAGCTCTGAGATCCTGTGATTCTGTTGTCATCATTTTTAACATGATGGAAAAGACAGCAAGAAGGGATTGTGGTCCCTAAATTAGATATTTCCCCCCTTAACACCCAAGTGATGGCTCCCCACAAAGTAGAGGTCAGTCTGTCTCCCCACCAGGCATGGACCCCCGCCTTCTCTCCGGCATCGCGTTACTGGAGCACAGTCTAGAATGAGCCAGAGGAATGAAGGAAAGGGCAACGCGCACCCCCCCCCTCCCCGTGGAGACAGACTCTGTGGGGGGCAGTCAGGGCCTGTGACCACGCCCCTTGCGCTATTTCCAGGACTTGGCACCATGTAGCTCCCAAAGGCGAGGATCCTCACTCAGAACAGAGGGCAAGGACTGAAGATCAAGGTCAGGACAGAAAGGCGGAAAACCCAGCCCAGGCGGTGTTCTGACTGGAGACCGGCAGCCTCTCCCAGCTCACCAGGCAGCGGGAAGCGGAGGTTTCACGTGGGACCAGCTCAGTTGGCTCTGAGGAGCCTGTTTGGTGCATTCCCACAAAATGCGCCTGCATTTCGGGGCCTGTGAATGTGAGTGCCATGCTTTCTACCCCGGCGACATGTTCCCATCTGCCTGTCAGCCCTGACTGCACAAGGGCTGCTGGGGGACAGCCCGGATTCTGGGGTGTACAGGGGGTACCACTCTCATCAGAAAAGCAGGATTCTTGCTTTAAGTCCCAGTGATTAACATAGAGAACACTAAGTTCTTCTTTATTTTTATTTATTTATTTATTGACTTGTTTTGAGTTGGAGTCAGTCTGTCACTCAGGCTGGAGTGCAGTGGTAAGATCACACTGCTCACCACAGCCTCCGCCTCCTGGGCTCAGACAATCCTCCTGCTTCAGCCTCTCCAGTAGTTGGGACTACAGTACCGGCCACAGTGCCCGGCTAATCTTTTGATTTTTTTTTTTTTCCCATGGAGACAAGAGGGCTGGTCTTGGACTCCTGGGTTCAGGAAATCCTCCTGCCTTGGCCTCCCATAGTGCTCGGATTACAGGCATTAGCCATTGTGCCCAGACAAGTTCTTCTTTAAGTAATCCTTCCAAAGATGAAGAAATTCTCCACCCATCTCACACTCCTCTTGACTTCTGTTCAGAAATCAAGCATGGATGGAACCTCTTCCCTTCCCTGCCCCGTTGGAGGCGGCTCTGTCAAGCTGCCTGCTGTTTATCAGGGAGAATTGGCAACGAAGCCTCTGTCAAAAGGACTCTTTTTACAATCGAGACCTGCCTGTTGTGAGTGATGAGGTAATTTCTTCTTAAGCTCCTGGTATTCAAGGAGGAAAGAGAACAGCAAAACAAGGTCTGTGAATACAGGTGGGAGAGTCTCTGGGTGTTTGCTGTTATTAAAGAGACCTCAAGGAAGGCTGCTTCTGGGCTAAAAGCAAACCTTTGTCAAAGGCTCATTTTAGAAAGTTCAAAAGACACCAGGGATGGAGAGAACAAGAGGCAGGAAGGGGCGGGCACAGAGAGAGGGGACAAGATGAAGAGAGGGAGAAAGCAGGAGAGCCCTGCCTTGCTGAGAAGTCACCAGAGAGTCACAGATGCAGGCTCTGGCAGTTTGATCACTGGAAAAATGTTTCTGTAAAGGGTTGATGCAATGGAAGAGAGAAATCTCTGATTTTTTTTTAAAAGATGTGCCTTTGCTCCTGCTGCTCTGTTCTCCTGGAATGCCTTTTTCTGCCCATCTTTGGCCCATCTGTTCTAAACGGCTCAGTTCAAATGTCCCCTCCTCTGGGAAGCCTTCTTTGATATCCCAGTTAGATATATAATTGCTTCACTTTCTGCAGGTCAATATATATATTTTTAACTTAAAATTTAAACTTTTTATTTTTAATTATGTTAAAAAAAGTATTATCTTAAACATGTGTAAGGGTACAGTTCAGTAGTGTTAAGTACATTCACATAGTTGTGCAACCACTCTAGAACTCTCTCATCTTGCAAAATGGAAACTTTATACCCATTCAACAACAACTCTCACCGGGCACAGTGGCCTGTAATCCCAGCACTTTGGGAGGCCAAGGTGGGAGGATTGCTTGAGTCTAGGAGTTTGAGACCGGCCTGGGCAACATAGCAAGACCTTGTCTCTGCAAATAAAAAAAAAAATTAGCTGGGCGTGGTGGCACATGCCTGTAGTCCCAGCTACTCAAGAGGCTAATGTGGAAGGATCGCCTGAGCCAGGAGGTAGAGACTGTGGTGAACAGTGGTCATGTGACTGCCCTCCAGCCTGGGTGGCAGAGTGAGACCCCAACTCAGAAAACAAAAACAAAAACAATCATTCCCCACTTCCCCTTCCGCTCATCCCAGCAACCACTGTGCTGTTTTCTGTCTCTATAAATCTGACCACTCTAGGTATCTCATAAGTGAAATTATACAATAGTTATCTTTTCGTGACTGACTTACTGCATTTAGTATAATGTCCTCAAGGTTTACTCATGTTGTAACGTGTCAGAATTTCCTTCCTTTCCAAGAAAAAGTAATTTGATTTACTCTTTAAATGCCATGTATGCCGGGCTCGGTGGCTCAGCCTGTAATCCCACGCTTTTGGGAGACTGAGGTGAGTGGATTGTCTGAGCCCGCAGGTTCAAGACCTGCCTGGGCAGCGAGACCTCATCTCTACAATAAATCAAAACATCAGCCGGGCGTGGTGGCGCATGCCTGTAATCCCGGCTACTCGGAAGGCTGAGGCGGAAGGATCGCCGGAGCCCAGCAGGCGAGGCTGCGGTGGCCGGGAGCGCCACTGCACTTCAGTCTGGGCGACAGAGCGAGACTCCGACTCAAAAAAAAAAAAAACAACAAAAAACGCCATGTATAACATGTGCCTTATTTTTAAGCTATGTGTGCACATTACATCTCCCCAACAGAATTCTAAATTCACCGAGGGCCAACTCTAAGTCTTTCTACCTTTTGAGTTCTATTATACCTGTAGCCCAGGGCTTGGCAGAGTTTGCACTAACAGAACCTTTGTTGAAACGATCAAAAGACACGAGCCCAGGACTTTGAGGCTGCGGTGAGCTGTGATTGTGCCACTGCACTCCAGTCTGAGTGACAGAGTAAGACCCCTGGCACAGACAAACAAACAAACAAACAAACAAATCCTACCCCCATTGTCTTGAGTGGGCTCTTCTAGACTTTTTGGTCTCTCCATAACCACATCCCCTAAAAGGTACCACAGTAATTCAACCCAGTCCGTGTCATCACAGTGAGGTAAGAAGAAAGGGTGGGTCTCAACAGTTTTAGGCCCATCTTCTTACCCACTGGCCTTGAATCAGTCCTTCCTCTTCTCTTGGCTTGAACCTCTGCTTCCTTTCTGGAAACATCTCTCTCGAGACAGGAACAGTGGCCAGAAGGCCAGGACAGAGCGAATGAAGGGCATGGAAGACAGTTGCAGGAATGGAAACTAGTTGCCATCTTGCTACTTCTCTAGTTGTGGGTGGCATCCTTGCCAATTGGCATCTTCTGATATGGGTGGGGTTGGTCATGGCTGGGACAGGGGACCGTGCAGGTCTTGTTCATTTTACCCAGCATCTTTTCTCACCCTCTCCCCTGGCTGTCAGTATGGAAGGTTTGCTTATTAGGCAACTCAGGAACAATGAACCTTGCTCAAATGTGGCCTGGGATCTTGGAGAACAAAGTGTAACTTCATGCGTGGTCTGTCATCGCTATTTTGGGAGTTACTTTAGTTAGCCTGGCTTGTAATCCTGCCCCTTGCCTTTGTTCTTCCACAATCGTTTGTAACAGGGGATCACTGGACGAATACAGGCATTGAGTCAAACATTGAGTCCGTGTCCCACTGGCAGCGTGATCCGAGGTAGGCCATTTTGCCTCACTGAACCTCAGTTTTCTCCTCTGTAAAATGTAGAAAATACCACCGTCCTCATCAGATTTTCCTGAGAATTCAATGAGATAATGTCTGAAACGCCGTGCGTGGATACACAGGGGAAGGTCTGTCCCTGCACCTCCCAAGCTGACTTGATGTCCTGCTCCTGAAGACTGAGGCTGAACTGGCTTAACTGAGATCCAAGACGCCACATCCACATTCACTCCATTGACTTTGGTTCTTACTCAGTTGCCCACGACTTCCCTGGACACCCTAGGGCAGTTTATCCTTTGGGGGCAGCTGGACTCATTAGGAAACCACATTCTGGTGTGGAATTAAGCCCTTTTCAGGCTCAAGGGAGTCCTGCTAAAGATAGAATTTTCCAACCCACAAGATAATTCATAGGAGAACACACTACCCACAGTTAGATTTCTCTCCCAAGTGATTTCTCTCCATGTTGGACAGATGGATCTTTGTCTGGTGTTGGACCTACGAGCCTAGCCTTCAGAAGAGCCTTCATTTTCTGAGTCACGTCACCTTTTTTAAGGAAGCCTAGTCTCAAAAGTTAGCAAATGGGTAGGTGCTCAACCAAACCAGAACAACCAGAGCTGTGGAAGCAGTTTCAGCCATCATTGCTTGGACTGTGGAAGCAGTTTCAGCCATCATTGCTTGGAGCTGGTACCCCTGTTGGCCCAGGGTGTCGAAAACTATTAGCCTGTGTGTCCCCTTCCCTCATCAAACTCTTTTCTTTTGGACACAGAGAATGAAATGACTACTTCCTGCAAGGGGGCAATTTGCAAAAGCTTCCTGGAAGTAGCATTTGAGTCTGGCTTTCACGAGTGGGTAGGACTGGGAAGTGAAGATATTTGGCAAGTGAAGGCATTCCTGGCAGAAGGAGCAGCAGCAATAGCAAAATGCAGAAACAGAGATGTGGAGTGTCATTAATGGAGAATAATGTGGGGAATAATATACACAAACGGAAGGATAAAATAGCATTAATTGAACACTTTGGGAGGCCTTCTCTAAGGCAGCACCAAGGATCTCTGCTTCATGGCCCTCATGCCATGATGCAACTCCTCTCCTGGAGTGTGGGCTGGACTTAAAACATTGTTTTATAGCCGGGTGCGCAAGCTCATGCCTGTAATCCCAGCAGTTTGGGAGGCAGAGGCAAGAGAATTACCTGGGGATTCGAGATCAGCCTAGGGAACTTGGCGAGACTTCGTCTCTGCAATAAATCAAAAAAATTAGCTGGGTGTGGTAGTGTACACCTGTAGTTCCAGCTACTTGGAAGGCTGAGGCAGAAGGGTTGCCTGAGCCCAGCAGGTGGAGGCTGCGGTGGTCCTGAGCATACCACTGCACTTAAGCATGGGCGACAGAGTGAGACCGTGATTTAAAAAAAAAACCCACTCTTTTTATTACGTATTTTTTGAATTGGGGTCTCACTCTGTTGTCCAAGCTGGAGTGCAGTGGCACAATCACTGCTCATCACAGCCTCGAACTCCTGGGCTCAGGTGATCCTCCTGCCTCAGCCTCCTGAGTAAGCTGGAACAATAGGCACCCACCACCACGCTGAACTAATTTTTTAATTTTTTGTAGAAATGAGGTCTTGCTATATCGCCCAGGCTGGTCTTAAATTCCTGGGTTCAACCGATACTTCTGTCATGGCCTCCCAAAGTGCTGGGATTACAGGCATGAGCCACCACTTGCAGCAAGGACTTATTGACTCGCTACTAATGTATAGAATATATCCAAAGTAATGGGATGTTCCTTCTGAGATTAGATTGTAAGAAGACTGTGGCTGTCTTCTTGGGCACTTTCTGTTGCTCTTGCTCTCTTTTAAATTGTGTGCTCTGAAGAAAACCAACTACCACGTTGTGAGGCAGCCTGTGTCGAGGACCACATGGCAAGGGACTGAGTCTTGCCAGCACCCACATGATGACCTGGGATGCACACCTCTCCCACTTCCAGGCAAGCCTTTACATGGGACCAACTGCATGCTCGCAATCTCATGAGAGACCTTGGGCCAGAAGCATCCAGTTAAGCTGTGTCTAGACTCCTGACCCCTAGAAACTGTGAAATAATAACTGTTTGCTATTTTAAGCTGCTAAGTTTGGGGTGACTTATTATGCAGCAAAAGATAACTAAAATAAGCTCTTACTATAATTTGCCAGACACTGTGATATCTGATATTTAATCAATGATATTAGTGGGTATTATTAGCCCAAATTTTTCCTGGGCAACTTGGCGAGACCTCATCTCTACTATAAATCAAAAATTAGCCGGGTGTGGTAGCACGTGCCTGTAATTCCAGTTACTCGGAAGGCTGAGGCGGAGGGATCGCCGGAGCGCAGCAGGTTGAGGGGGCAGTGGCCGGGAGGGAGTGGCCACTGCACTCCAGTCTGGGCGACAGAGTGAGACTCCAACTCAAAAAAAAAAAAAAAAAAAGAGAGAGAGAGAAAACTAAGGTTTAGTAAGTGGAGGAGCTGCAATTTTAACCCAGGAAGGTTTACTCTGGGTAAGAACTTTTTTTTTTTTTTTTTTGAGTCGGCATCTCACTCTGTCACCGAGGCTGGAGTGTAATGATACACTCACGGCCACTGCAGCCGTGGCCCGCTGGGCTCAGGCGGTACTTCCGCCTCAGCTTTCCATGTAGCTGGAACTACAGGTGTGTGCCACCACACCTGGCTAATTTTTGATTTATGATAGAGATGTGGTCTCGCTATGTTGCCCGGGCTGGTCTCAAAGCTGGATTGCTCAGGCAATTCTCTTGCCTCTGCCTCCCAAAGTGCTGGGATTGCAGGTGTGAGCCACTGTGCCCGGTATGTAAGGCAAGCACTCTTAACATGCACACTATACACTCTTTGGGGAGAACCTGCAGTTAGAGTGAAGTCCTCTCCTGCCGCCTCCTGCCCTGCCCTACCTCCCCCAATCTCTGTTGACCACCTACCCTCATGTCTCAGCAGAGGTGGGGAGTCTGTGTAAGAATTTTGAACATGGCCTCCCTCTCTACTCTGTAGCCTCAGCCAGGCTGTGTCACCCCCACACAGCTCTGTCCCTTCCCATGGTAGTGTCCCATTCCCCCACAGCCCCAGCCTCTGGCCTCTTGGCTGTCCCCTGAAACCTTTGGCACTTCTTGTGCTCAGAAAAGCTGGAGCTTGGGCTGCCACAACCCATGGGCAGGGGACTGGTACCCTTTCTCTGACCCTGGGCTGGAGGTTGCTTCCTCAGAGACTGCATCACATTCTTCAGGACCCACAAATACAGCTTTTTTTTTTTTTTGAGTTGGAGTCTCACTCTGTCGCCCAGACTGGAGTGCAGTGGCTGCTCCCGGCCACCGCAGCCTCGACCTGCTGGGCTCCGGCGATCCTTCCTCCTCAGCCTTTCAAATAGCTGGAACTACAGGCGCGCGCTACCATGCCCGGCTAGTTTTTGATTTATTGTAGAGATGAGGTCTCGCTGCCTAGGCGGGTCTCGAACCCGCGGGCTCAG
>NW_007253013.1:1094761-1098300 GCF_000164805.1 Carlito syrichta | reverse complement strand
GGCATCGCTCACAGCCACTGCAGCCTCAACCTGCTGGGCTCAGGCAATCCTTCTGCCTCAGCCTTCCAAGTAGCTGGAACCACAGGCATGCGCCACCAACCCCAGCTGATTTTTGATTTATTGTAGAGATGAGGTCTTGCCAAGTTGCCTAGGCTGGTCTCGAACCTGTGGGCTCAGGCAATCCTTTTGCCTCGGCCTCCCAAAGTGCTGGGATTACAGGCGTGACACTGCACCCGGCCTTCCCTGCTCGCTGATAAGAAAGTGGATACTCCATCCTGCCTCACTTCGCCTCCTCTGCAGTTTAGGTGGACAGTGGTTAGTTTCAGGGTACTCCTGGGAGATTGAAACTTGCCACTGCCCTTTCGTCATGGCAGATAGTTCCTCCTTGGGTCTCTGCAGGGAGACGGGGTGCAGGGGTATGCAGTGCTCCATGCTCTGTCCCGAGCCACTGTGGTTCTCCTGATCAAGCAACTATTGGCAGTCTCATCAAGACCTTTGGCACATAGACTGAGCCGCAAGTGGTCCATACATGAATCATTATCTCTGGCTAAAATTAAAAACAAAGAAACATACTAATTAAACAGAACCTTATGAGTTAGAAGTGATCTTTGCCCCTTAGTTCTCTGCTAACCCTTGGTGGAAAGGGAAGGAGGCCTAAGGTGCAGAAAAAACTCACGGTAGGTAAGTCAAGTTCCAAAGGCAACCTCTCCCTGGTGGCAGGAGAGCTGGGTGCTTGTCCCAGCTCCACCCTCTGGTGTCTGGAAGACTCTGAGAGGTTCACCTCACTACCCTCACCACCCGTCCTTTTTTTTTGAATCAGGTTCTCACTCTATTGCCCAGGCTGAAGTATAGTGGCACAATCTCGGCTCACTGCAGCCTCTACCTTTTGGACTCAGGTGAACCTTCTGCTTCAGGCTCTGGAGTAGCTGGGACTCCAAGCACATGCCACCACGCTTGGCTAATTTTTTTAGTTTTTGTAGAGATGAGACCTCACCATGTTACCCAGGCTGGTCTCAAACCTCTGGGCTCAAGCAGTCCTCCCACCTCAGCCTCCTAAAGTGCTGGAATGACAGGTGTGAGCCACCACCCTTGGCTACCTCACACTCTCTGAACCTGCTTCCTTGTATGTCAAACCAAGTGGCAGGAGCGAGTCACCACCAAGATCCTCCTCATCATAATGCTGGAGATTTATGGGCCTTCATCCTTGTTTTCAGGGCCGGTCTAGGAGCAGGGCACTCCTTTTCGCATCCTGTTCCTCCTTCCTCTGCTCACACAGGCTCCCAACCCCTCTGTCTCTTCTTGAAGCAGTGTTGGCTCATGTGAACCAGGGCTTCATGTGGAAGTGCTCTATGGGTCAGAGGCTGGAGCACTCAGAGCCCAGCACCCTGGGTCAAGGAACAATGTCCTCTGGTTTTCTGGATCATTCTTCCCAAGCTGAGACTTTCCTTTCGGAAGCACACGCAATTTACTGTCTCCAAATCTCTGCAGCAGCCCACCTGACACCCACTGGGAGGTGAGGACAAAGGTGGGAAAGAGGCTAACTACTAGCCAGCTCCCTACTTCCAAAAATGAGGCATTACGCAGGGGACCCACGGGACAATTCTATATGTACACTCCATTTTATGGAGGATGAAAATCAGGAGTGACTAGAATCAAGATGCAAAACTTGCTTTCTTTCTTTTTGTAAAAGATGGGGTCTCATTAGTTTGTCCAGACTGGTCTTGAACTTCTAGGTCTAAGTGACCCTCCTGCCTCAGCCTCTGAGTCACTGGGATTACAGGCATGAGCCGCTGTGCTTGACAAAACTCCATTTTCTGACCCCAAGTTTCCAAGAGAGGAGACATTGTTTCATTAATTAATTCCATAAACATTTACCAAAGGAGGCTCAGTGGATCATCTGAATTGGCTGCAAGGTGACTTAGGAAGCAGAGAAGTGACATGATTTTCTCAGAGGCAAAGGCTAGAGCACGCATGTGCTTTTCATGATGCATTTAGACACCTCTTGCGGGACTGACTCAGAGCCTGTTTAAAATAGGTTCAAGAAAATGTAAGTTGGACACAGTTGGGTTTCCTGGCGTTCGTCTGGTTTCTAATAGGACTTCCTCCCTTTTCCAAAGGACGTCCCTTGGCCTCCATAACAGCAGAACTACCTGGGATTGAAGGGCCATGTGCCAACAACTCTGCTTCTATCTCATCCTGGCTGCTTTTTCAGAGGTGACTCACTCCCAGCAGGGCCTCCTGACCCCCCAGTCCACCTCATCTCCCCCAGCTGGAAGCTTAGCCACCCGCCTTTGGGGAGTCTGGCCCCAGGGACGCTCTGTGCCTTCCCCACAATCCCTTTCCCTGTCACGGGCATGTCTAGGAGGAAATCAGACAGAGCGGAGGACACGGAATCAGGGCTGGCGGCTGCAGAAAGGAAAGCAAGCACTGACATGTGAGCAGATGGTGGCCCCCCCATGCCCAGGCAGGGGCCCGAGGAACACTTCCTTTCATGCTAGAAGGACTCACCGCTCCCACCTTCCAGGGACACATTTTGGAGTAGGACAAATGATCACTTGGGTTGAGGCACACACAGCTCTTAATACTCAGAGGATTTTCATTGTCATCCTGGCCTCCTCCAGGCAGATGGAAGAGCCATGGGGGAGGGAAAACGTCAGTGTGGTTTCTGCCTCCCAGCATGGGCGAGGCAGGGCAGCATGCTCCATCAGCCACTTTCCCAAGCAGGGCGAGTGGATATCTCTCCCTCCCTCCCTCTCTTCCTCCCTCCATTTTTTTTGCGTGAGGATCTCCTGCCAGACATCGTGCAGGAATCCCAGGGGCCGAGATGAGACCCAGTCCCTGCCCTCCTGGCCCTTCCAGTCCAATGGGGAAGAGAGGCACCCTACTGGGACTTGGCAGCTGTAAGGAATGCTCCAAAGCAGAGGTCCCTGGGGCCGCGGGGCACGGGGACTGGCCTGGAACCTGGGGGAGGGGGCAGGAGGCGGTGGGCATCAGGACAGGCTTTTCTGGAAATGCAGTGTTGGGCTGATCCCTGAAGGTGGGAGAGTGGAGGGGAGAAGGGCATCTCCGGCAGAGGAGAGGGCACCTGGATGGCTGTGAGGGCAGCTAGGGCAGGAAGGCCGCAGGGGTGACCTGGGCAGAGCGGGAAGCGGATCAGGCAGGAGTCAGTATTGGACTGGAGGTCGGTGCAGGGCACACAGCCACCGTATCGGGCAGTCAGGTGGTCGTTGTGCTGGAGTCATGGGAGGCTTGCAAGGGAGGGGGACGCAGCGACCTTCAGGGCTCACTGAGCCTGTGGGGGGCACTTAGCACAGTGAAAGCGACAGCCCAGGTCCCTCTGCCCTCAGTGTCAGGCGGTGTCCACAGATGAGGGCATTCCCGGACTCACTGAGCAGGGACACGGGCGAGGAAATGGTGGAGCCGGGGGCAGGAGCCTGGACAGAAGGCAGGAGAGCCGGCCTGGGCGTCCGCCTTCCCCACCCCGTCCAAGCGCTTGTGCGGCGCAGCGTCCCAGAGGCTGCGCCCCCCCCGGAGGCCCC
>NW_007253013.1:1092846-1094665 GCF_000164805.1 Carlito syrichta | reverse complement strand
GGGCGCCCGGCTCCGCGGGGGCGAGGGGAGGGGTCCCTCCCCCACGCGCCCCTCCCCCAGGAGCCACTCCGCAGAAACCCGTGTGCCCACCCCCTGCAGGATGCCTCGGCCGGGCATCTCTCTCCCTTTCCCTCTCCCCCGCTCCTCCTCCCGGCTGTCGCCGACTGCCACCGTCACCATGGCTACGCGGGCTCGGCTCCCTCTCAGATCTGCAGTCAGCAGGAGGCAGAGCAGGGGAGGCGGCTTGTCTCGGTCTTCCTGAGGAACTGGGTTCTTTGAAAATCGGCTCATGGCTGCAGATTCCAGGCCGAGCCCCGTTCTCACCTTAAACATGAGATGAAAGGGAGGAAACAGGACCCCATGCCTACCAAGGGGCTTACCTGCACCACGAAAGGGTGCACCGATGCATAACAGTGTGTTGGACGACTGACTGACCAAGATTTAACTAAGGCCACCAACTGGAAGACTGGAGATACACTTGTGAGGCTTTGATTGCCACAGGTAACTCGGGGTCATACAGACCCTGGCTCTGCCACTTACCAAACAGATGAGCTGGACAATTATTTGACCTTGCTGGGCCTCAGATTCCTCATCCATAAAATGGGGATAATACTCATTTGGTAAATTATGGTGATTATTAAAGATAATGTATGCAAAGTGTTTGGCCCGTAGCAGGTGCTACCCAATGTCATTTTTGTTACTGTTACCGAGTTCTGGGCCCTTTGAGAGACTCCACAAGTGTTTGCTGATTTGAGGATAGCAAAAAAGACAGTTTTCCCCAACACTGCAGGGCTGCCAGTGGCCGGGCGTGGTAGCTCATGCCTGTAATTCCAGCACTTTGGGAGGCTGAGGTGGAAGGATCTCCTGAGCCCAGAAGGTTGAGAGGCTGAGGCTGAGGTAGCAGTGACCATGCTATGCACTCCAGCCTGGGCAACCAAGGGAGACTCTGACTCATAAATAAATAAAATAAAGGCTGCTGGGACTGCGAATTTCAATATGGTGGGGTATGGCAATTTCTACCCTCTTGTCAAAAGTCTCGTCCACGCTGAGACATTTGTGACCCTGAACCACATACACAAAGATAGTGAAAAGGTGAAGGAGTGAGCAGAGAGGAGGTTCGAACCAAGTTCCTAATAGCAGGCACTATGACCTGTAGGACCTTGGGAGGTCTCGAGAACTGGAGAATTAGGTGCTGTGAGAAAGGGAGTAAGGCAGGACCTGAAAACAGTGGGACTGTTTAGAAGTATTTATAACAGGCAGATAGACGTGCAGCTCTCCGAAGCGTATTTTCTGGAGAAATTTAGCCAGAGAGATTTGGTGCCAGTGATAGCAGGTACAGAGGGAGACTGGGATGGGGTGCAAGTTTGATGTTCAGAGTGAGCCCTTCCCTCACCTAGCTTCAGAACAACAGTGGCAGGAGACAGAAAGAATTTTTTTTCCTGCAGAAACTGACCCACTTAAGAAAAAGTAAAAAAAGATCCATATAGTCAGACGTGGTGGCTCATGCTTGTAATCCCAGCACTTTGGGAGGCAGAAGCAGGAGAATCACTTGAGCCCAAGAGTTCAAGAACGGCCTGGGCAACTTAGTGAGACCTTGTCTGTACAAAATAATAATAATAACAATAACAAAATATAATAAATAAATGAGCCAGGCATGGTGGCTCACACCTATAGTCCCAGCCGCTCAGGAGGCTGAGGCAAAAGGATTGCCTGGGCCCGGGAGGTCAAGGTTTCAGTGAACTGTGATCATGCCACTGTACTCCACCCTGGGTAACAATGTAAGACTCTGAGTAAAAAAAAAAAAAAAAAAAAAAAACCC
>NW_007253013.1:1062498-1092823 GCF_000164805.1 Carlito syrichta | reverse complement strand
CTCTCTCTCTCTCTCTCTCTCTCTCTCACACACACACACACACACACACACACACACACACACACACACATTTGGAGACTCCTAGTGAAAACTTCCTTTGTCTACCTGATCATTCTGGAATAAACCTCATTCATGCACACAGAATTTCCAGTTAGCTCTCAGCTCTTCAGGGTCTCCTTCTTAAATCTGAGTGGCAGCCAAGTATCACCACTGAGGAAAATGTTCAACGTGACAGAGAATAAAATCATCAAACAGGAGAGGCCAGATGCAGTGGCTCACATCTGTAATCCTAGTACTTTGGGAACCCGAGGTAGGAGTATTGCTAGAGCAGGAGTCTGAGGCCAGCCGGGGCAACATAGTGAAACCTATTGCTACAAAAAATAAAAAAAATTAGCTGGGTGTGGTGGTGCATGCCTGTAGTCCCAGCTACACTGGAGGCTGAGGCAGGAGGATCGCCTGAATCCGGGAGGTCAAAGCTGTGATGAACTGTGATTGTGCCACTGCACTCCAGCCTGGCCACAGAGTGAGACTCTGACTCAAAACAAACAGGGAAAAAGACTCTATGAAGGCAGCAGAAATGAAAAAGCAGGGAAAGTTGACAATAAATTATAACAAATTCTAGAAGTATAAAAGAAAAGGTTTTATCCCCATATGTGATTAAAAAAAAAAACAAGTAGGGCAAGAAAGGGTTCCTGGAAGTTGGTTTTGAGATCTAGAATTTCAAAAATTCTATGGCAGTGTTGAAAGATAGAGGACACTTCCCTGAAAGTAAAACTAAGAAAGATAACAGGAGACAAAAAGAGAAGAAAATCACAAAAGCAATTTAAAAGGTTCAAGATCCAAGAGGTAGTTTTAGAAAGAGCGAACAGAGAAACTGGTGGTAAGGAAATTATCAATGACACAATACAAAAAAAATGCCCTAGGGCTGAAGACCACAAACTTTTTCCTTTTTTTGAGTCAGAGTTTCACTCTGTTGCCCAGGCTGGAGTGCAGTGGCACGATTATGCCTCGCTGCAGTGGTGACCTCCTGGGCTCAAGTGATCTTCCCAACTCAGCCTCCCAAGTACCGAGTACCTGGGACTATAGGTACACACCACTACGTCCAACTAAGTTTTCAATTTTTTATAGAGATGGGATCTCGCTAAGTTTTCCAGGCTGGTCTGGAACTCCTGGGCCTAAGCGATCCTCTCACTTCGGCCTCCCAAAGTGATTACAGGCAGTAGACACCATGCCTGACACATATCACTGATCTTAAATGAAAGGCTTCAAATGTCCAGAATGATAGTTGACAACAGTTCAGACCAAGATACACCAGTGGGAGTTCTACAGTAGAGAGGTAGAGAGAAGACGGTAAGAGTTTTCAAAAAGAGAACTAAAACATTTACATATAAAGGATCAAGAATCAGAATGGCACTGGACTACCCAATACCAACAAAGGAAGCTAGAAAACATTGGGAAATATCTTTACTAGCCTAAGGAGAGGTTATTTTTGGCCTAAAATTCTATTCCCAGCCAAATGCGATTCATAACATCAGTGACTATTGATTAACAAAGACATTTTCAAACATGCAAAGTACAAATAAATTGGTATCCAATGTACCACCATGAAAGAGGCACAAGGAGGTGTCAAGATGACATCTAGGTGACAGGCCCTGGGACCAGCCAGTCCAGGGCAGAGCAGGCCACCGGAGGTCTCTGGGAAGAATTTCTCCAGGAGCACAATGAAATGCTTATGGACAGGCATGAGATGTCAAAAATTATCTGGTGTTGATTTCAGAGTTGTTAGAAATATGGAAAAACACTGATGTTTCAAGAAAACAAAGCAAAAGCAAAATATGGAGGAATTATCAACTCCAGGAGGAAGAAAATGTAGAGTAAAAGAATTGCACTCCCTGTCCCCTACTTGGTGCAGCAGTGAACAATGCTTATTTTATGTAATCATAGTAATGAAAATGATGCATATGAATTTAGACAAAAATTGATCAGCCATTATGTTGGGAGGACAGAAAGCACAGGAAGGGGAGGGGTGAGTGATCTAAAATATTCACTTACCATAGTGGGAAATATTTAAAATAAGTGAATCAAGAGAGAGCAGTATATGCTTGTTATCTAAAAATACGAATGTAAATGGATATAGAAAAAAACGATGAATGTTGCAAGTGGTTGGTTCTGAAGAACAAAAGGACAATGGGATAGGAGGGTGGTCAAGGGACTTTACAGGTATTTGATAGAATATAAATAAAATTAATTAAAAATTCAGTAAAGGCAAGAAGGCTGGACCCACACTGGTCAAATGATGGCTTTATCTTCCCAATACATCTCTGGGGTTCTCTTCAAATTCCTCAATCATCAAAACAGCAAATAAGTGGCAGGCATTGTGAGAACTTCCGGAACTGTGACTGGCATTCCTACTAGAAACATCAACAGCATAACAAGCGATGGTTTTCACAGGTTTCAAGACATCCCAGCAAGTTAAGGTCCATGCTATTCCTTGATTTTAAAGGAAAACAGACTCAGAAAGGTTTGGGATTTGATACAGGTCTCTGATGTGGAAAGTTGTAGAGGCAGGACCCTGATTCCAGTTCCTCTGTGGCAGATTATATTGTCAAAGATGAACTCATCCTCTATGCTCTTCTTCCACCCCTCCATCAAGAGGTGGAGTCTATTTCTCCACCCTCTTGAGGCTGGGCAGGTTTTGCAACAATGTTGACCAAGATAATACAATGGAAATGACATGGGGAGACTTCTGAGACCATGCCATCAGAAGCCTCACAGGTTTTGGTTTGGTTTTGTGGGATGTTCCTTCTGGGACACTCTTTTTTGGAAACCAATTGTTATCCTGGGAGATGCTTTTGCCACATGTAGAGGCCATGTAGGCACTCCAAACAACATCTCAGCTGAACCAGCAGCAGCTCCCAACCATGTGAGTGAGCCGCCATCTTGGACATCTGCCCCAGCTGAGCCTTTGACTGACTCCAACTTCAGTCACTGACTAGAACTACATGAGAGACTCCAAGTGGAATCACCCAGCTGAGTCGTCAATCCATAGAAGTGCGGAGATGATAATAAGATGGTCTGAAGTCACAAAGTTTTGGGGGTGATTTGTTATTCAGCAACAGATAACCAGAGCAACATCTGACACCAAGGTCCATATCCATTCCTCAATGCCATTGTATGTGTTTCTTAGCAATTACTTTACTGGAATTTGGTAGCACAGTTTTTATTTTGTAAAAATTCCCTGCACATCACAGGTCTCTAGCATCCCTGGCCCTTGCCTAAAAATCATTTCCAGGTGCACAAAACCACCTTGAGATGGTTTAAAACTGAATTCCAAACATACAAATGCAAAAGACAGAGAGATTGTTGGCAGGAAAGAACAGAAAGGGAAAGCAGGCAGGGTGGAGTTACCAAAGCTCAACTCAAGGCCTCTCTGCTGCTCTGCCTCTGACATCTACCTTGCTGGCTGAGCCCTCTTTGGCTTTGGTCTCTCTAAGCCTTGTGGAGACTGTTTGGTGGTAACTATGCCCATGGGGGAAAGGGCGTGGGAATGACTGCACCGTGGAGTCATGATGTGGGAGGAAGCTGTCTAACCCTCTCACTTCACTTTCTGGAAGCCAGAGAGGGGACCAGGCCAGGATCTCCCAATTGAGGCCCCATGTTCTTTCCACCCCTCAAACAAGGACACAGTTGTGGTTGAGGTGTTTTAGATGGTTCATGGACACATTTACCTTTGGTGGACAGGATACTGTTGTTCAAGTTGGCTTGGTATGATTGCCGGTTGTATGAGTTTGCTAGGGCTGCCATAATAAAATCCCACACACCGAGTGGCTTAAACAGAGAATTATTGTCTGACAGTTTTGGAGGCTAGAACGTCATGATCAAGGAGTCAGCAGGAGTGGTTCCTTCTGAGGACTGTGGGAGAGAATGTCCCATGTTCTCCCCTACCTTCTGGTGGCTTCTGGCAATCTTTGGCTTTTCTTGGCTTATCGGTCTCTACATTTGTCTGCACATGGTGTCCTCACTGTGTGTGTCTATGTCCAAATGTCCTCTTTTTCCTGTTTTTAATCAGGGTCACCCAGGCTGGAGGGCAGTGGCACAATCACAGCTCACTGCAGCCTCAACCTTCTAGACTCAGGTGATCCTTCCACCTCAGCCTCCCAAGTAGCTGAGACCACAGGCACATACCACCAAGCCTGACTAATTTTTAACAATGTTTTGTAGAGGTAAGGTCTTGCTATGTTGCTTATGCTGGTCGCGAACTGCTTGGCTCAAGCAATCCTCTTGCCTTAGCGTCCCAAAGTGCTAGGATTACAGGTGCGAGCCACCCTGCCCAGCCCCAAATGTATTCTTTTTGTAAGGATACCAGTCATACTGAATTAGGACCAGCCTACCTTGGTATGACCTCATCTTAAATGCATCTGCAAGGATTCTATTTCTAAATCAAGTCACATTCAGAGGCACTGGGTATAAGAACTTCACCACTGAATTTAGAGGGAGGGGGCACACAGTTCAACTCATAACTTGGATGTGATGAACTCACGTGTTGTGTGTTTCCCATGTGAAATGTTACCATGAATACCTTCAATTCACATCTTGCTTTGGCTCTTGGCTTAAAACTCTGTACAAGGCAGTGAATCCACTTGAAAAATCGTATTAGTTCAGATGAGACCAGGGATCTTTCTCTTTCCCTGAGACAGCATGTTGCAGCCTGAGCTCTGCTTTGGCAATTACAGAAAATCTTTGACAGGCCTCTCATCTGTTCTAGTGGACACACCTGTGACAACTGTGCTCTACCTATGAGTCATATTTTGCCTGTGGAAGGATCCCAAAGTATATCAGTGGACTAAAAAGACCTGGGAAATGCAGTCACCTGGGGAGATGAAGTGCCTTCCAGAAGCATAAGGTGCTCACGGACAGACTGTAGGATTTAGGAGAATATGGGAAAAGCCTGGTGTCATTGGAAATCCAGGGAGGAGTACTCATTCATTTATTTATTCATACTATTTTGGGGGGGCAGGGAGAGACAGGGTCTTGCTCTCTTGCCCAGGCTGGAGTGCAGCAGCACTATCATAGTACATTCCCGTCTGGAAATCCTGGGCTCAGGTGATCCTCCTGCCTCAGCCTCCTGAGTAGCTGAGACTACAGGCAGGTGCCACCATGCCTGGCTAATTTTTAAAAAAAAGTTTCATAGAGATGAAGTCTCACTGTGTTGTCCAGGCTGGTCTCAGACTTCTGGTCTCAAGCAATCTTCCTGCCTCGGCTTCCCAAAGTGCTAGGATTATAGGCATGAGTCACCGTGCTCAGTTCCTAATCATACATTCTTTTTTGTTTTTTTTTTCTCCAGTAGCTTCAGGGGATACAAGTGGTTTTTGGTTACAAGGACACATAGTATAGTGATGAAGAAGTCTGGGTTTTAAGTGTACCCATAACCCCCATCTGTGCACATTGTACCTAATAGGTGATTTTTCATCCCTCTCCTTTTCTCACCCTCCTCCTGTGTCCATTATGCCATTCTCTATGTCTTTGCAGATCCTTAGTTTATCTCCCACTTATAAGTAAGAGCATGTGGTATTTGGTTTTCTCTTCCTGTTGTTCACTTAGGATAATGTTCTCCTGTTCTGTCCAAGTTGCTGCAAAAGTTTGCTGGGTGTGGTGGCTCAAGCCTGTAATCCCAGCACTTTGGGAAGCCAAGACTAGAGGACTGCCTGAGCTCAGGGGTTTGAGATCAGCCTGGGCAAGTTGGTGAGACCTCGTCTCTACAATAAATAAAAAATAAGCCGGGTGTGATAGTGTACACCTCTTGGGAGGTTGAGGTGGAAGGATTGCCTGAGCCCAGCAGGTCAAGGCTGCGGTGGTCATGTGTGTGCCACTGCACTCCAGCCTCGATGACAGAGTGAGACTCCAACTAAAAAAAATAAAAAAAAAAAAAAGACATTATTTCATTCTTTTTTATGGCTAAACAATATTCCATAGTGTATTTATGAGGGGAACCCCCAAAAACCTGGAATCATTTTTTGAAGGGCGGGCCCCTTGTAGGACAGACTTCTCCTGCTAGGTAAGTAGTCTAGGAACCTATTGGCATCAGTGTACCAGCTAGCATTGTTGTTATGAGAGGCTGGTTTTGGCTTCAGTGAATTTTTTTGAGATTCAACGCATTTGCCCATTTCATTATGGGTGATTTACAAGTGCACCTGCCCACATCGTGCTGATTATTCAGCAGTTTTTGATCAAAAAACAGCATTACCCTGTTCCCCACCCTCCCTATTCACCTGATCTTATCCCAAGCGACTTTTGTTGTTGTTGTTGTTGTTTCCTTAGATGAAAAAAAGTCCTCAAAGGGAAACATTTTGCTGATGGGAAGAGGTAGAACAAAAAATGGCAGAAGCCCTAGAAGGCATCAAAATTGGCGAGTTCAAAAGCTGTTTTGAGCAGTGGAAAAAGCATTTTGATAGGTGTATTGCATTAAACAGAGAGTACTTTGAAGGAGACTGAAGCTTAAGCATGTAAGAATAAATATACAATTTTAAAATAAATATTTGGGTCCCCCTTTGTATATACCACATTTTTATTATCCACTGATCAGTTGATGGGCATTTAAGTTGATTCACAGAGGGGTCCAGTCACTGCAGCATCCATGTGAAGTCTGGCAATCATGTATTAGGGTCAGTTACTGAGGCACTCATCACAGATGAGAGCCAGTGACTGGGGTCCCATCACAGGGGAGAGCCAGTCACTGGGGTATCATTCACAGAGAAGGGCCAGTCACAAGGACAGCTACCACAGAAGAGGGCCAGTCACTGTGGCACTCATCATAGATGAGGTCCAGTCACTGGGGCACCCATCACAGAGGCTGGGTAGTCACTTGGACACCTGCAATAAGCAGTATAAGAGTGTAGGTGTCTTTTCTTTCTTTTCTTTTCTTTTCTTTTAAATAACAACCTCTGTTCCCAAGTAGTGGGAATGCTGGATTGGATGGTAGATGTACTTTTAGTTCTTTTAGAAACTTTTATCCTGATTTCCATAGAGGTTGCACTAATTTACACTCCCACCAACAGTGTATAAGCATTCCCTTTTCACCGCATCTGCACCAATATCTATTATTTTAAAAAATTTTGGGGGAATGGTCATTCTGACTGGCATAAGGTGGTATCTCATTGTGGTTTTAGTTTGGATTTCCTGATGATGAATGATGTTGAGCATTTTTGTCATATGCTTGTTGATCATTTGTGTATCTTTTCTTGAGAGATGTCTGTTCATGTCATTTGCCTACTTTGTAATGGGGTTGCTTTCTTTTTTCTTGCTTATTTGAGTTATTTGTAAATTCTGGATATTAGTCCTTTATACAGTTTGTGAATTTCTTCTCCCATTCTGTAGGCTGCCTATTTACTCTGCTGATTGTTCTTTTGTTGTGCATTTTTTTTTTTTTTTTTTTAGTCAGAATCTCACTCTGTCCCCCAGGCTGCATTGCAGGGGCACACTCACAGCCATGGCAACCTCAACCTGCTGGGCTCAGGTGATCCTTCCACCTCAGCCTACTATAGGCATGCACCACATACTCAGTCAATTTTTTCGATTTACTGTAGAGACAAGGTCTTGTCATGTTGCCCAGGCTGGTCTCGAACCCGTGGGCTCAGGCAATACTCTTGTCTCAGCCTCCCAAAGTGCTGGGATTACAAGCATGAGCCACCATGCCTGGCAGCTTTTTAGTTTAATTAAGGCATATTTGTCTATTTGTGTTTTTGTTGCATTTGCTTTTGGACTCTTCATCAGAAATTCTTTACCTAGGCCAATGACCAATGTCCAGAAGAGTTTTTCCTAAGTTTTTCTCTATGATTTTATGGTTTCAGGTCTGACATTTAAGTCTTTAATCCATCTTGAGCTAATTTTTATATGTGGGGAGAGATAGAGATCAAGTTTCATTTTTCTGCATGTAGCTATCCCGTTTTCCCAGCACCATGTGTTGAATAGGGTGCCCTTACCCAGTGTGTGTTTTGTTTGCTTTGTCGAAGATTAGTTGGTTGTAGGTATTTGGGCCCTAGTCATACATTCTCTAAGCAAGTTCTTACTGAGCACTCAAGATGAGCCAGGCATTGTGAAACTTAGAATCTAGTGGGGGAAGGAAAGCAAACATACAAACGATTTCTAGTTGTGATAAATGACACGAAGGCAATCAACAGTCTGCGATAATAAGACAGTGAGGACATCCCCTTTGAAAGGTGGTCAAAGAGCCCTCTGTAACGAGGCAACACTGAGGCTGAGATCTAAAGGATTCAGACAGGGTGGTCCAGGTGGCAGGGGCAGCTTGTGTGAAGGCCTGAGCTGGGGACAAACTTGATGTGTTTAAGGAAAAATAGCAAGGGATCAGGGAGGAGGCCAGAGATGAGACTGGAGAGCAAGGCGTGGGCCAGAGCAGGGAAGCAAGCTGTCACACAGACCCCTGAAAAGCCCCGGTGGAATTTCAGGCAAGAGAGTGACATGATTTGATTTACGTTTTGAAAACAACCGGCCAGGTGTGGTGGCTTACGCTTAAAATCCCAGCACTTTGGGAGGCCGAGGCGGAAGATTGCTTGAGCCCAGAGTCTGAGACCAGCCTGGGCAACATAGTGAGACCTTGTCTCTAAAAAAAATAAAAAATATTAGCTGGGCGTGGTGGTGTGCACTTGTAGTCCTAGCTACTCAGGAGGCTGAGGAAGGCGGATCACCTGAGGCCAGGAGGTTAAGGCTGTGGTGAGCTGTGACTGTGCCACTGTACTCCAGCCTAGGCAACAGAGTGAGACCCAACTCAAAAAACAAACAAACAAGCAAACAAACAAAAACCCAATCACTTTTCTTGCCCATCAGAATGGCAAAGGTTAAAGTTTGAAAACACACTGTGTTGGTGAAGGAGAAACAGATAGACATGTATCTTAGTGGTGGAAATATAAATTAGTGTAGACTCTAAGGAGAGAAGTGGGGCAACATTTGTCAAGATAAAAAATGCCCATACCCTCGGACCCAGCAATTTTTTCTTCCATGAATGTCTCCTACATATATATGTTTTAAATCAAAGTATACAAGATTTTTATTGAAGCGCTGTATCTAATTGTAAAAGCTTGGAAAACACCTAAATATCAATAAAGGACTAAGCCCAGCAACATCAACAAATGAGCATTTGGATAAGCAAACATTGGTCATCTATACTGCGTACTGCTGGGCAGTTGTTGGGATTGAGTGAGTTCTTTATATACTGAGATGAGTTAGTCTCTGAGATAACACATGATTTTTAAAAACAAGGTACAGACCATTTGCGTACTGTATATATCACTGTGCAAGTATAGGACTTGTGTGTGTGTGTGTGTGTGTGTGTGTGTGTGTGTGTGTGTGTGTCCATTTGGGTCTTCCAGGAAACAGATACCAAGATGGAACTCGAAATGCAAAAGATTTATTGGGGGAAACACCTGTAGTGGGATGAATGGAAAGGGAGCAGGCATAAAGTAGGAAGAGCTATCAGATCCCAATGCAGGTCTGACACTGGACCAGGAGAGGGAGAAGGGAGGAGTGGTTGTAAGAGCCTCCGGCTGTGATGCAGCTCTGAGAACATCTCAGCTGCAGAGCCAAGAACACTGTTCAAGGAGCCTTGTGTCAGGCAGAACTGGTCCAGTCCCCCCACTGGGCTCTGTCATTGGTTAGAAACAACCTGGGGAGGACATGGCCTCAGTGTAATCTCTCTGGTGGGTGCCAAAGTGCAGCGGGCAGAGGCTGTCAGCTAAGGAAACTCCTCTCAGTGGGTTCTGTCTTAAAGGTGGGCCTGAGCTGTGCACTCCATGCCTGCCACTGATTCACATGTGTGAAACATCTCAGGAAGGGAGGAGAGAATAACACTGCCACACTGGTTGCCCCTGAGGAGAGGAACCGGTGGCCAGTTCTTCTCACAATATACTCTTGCACCATTTTATTTTATTTTATTATTTTTAATTCAGTGGCATTTAGTGCATTCACAATGCCATGCAATCACCACCTCTAGACAGTTCCCAGACAGGTTCACCATCTCAAAAGGAAACCCTAGACTCGTTAAGCAATGACTCCTCATTCCCTCTCCCTCCTTTTTCCCTGGCTACTCCCCATCTGCTTTCCATCTCTATGGATTTACCTGTCCTGGATATTTCATGTACATAGAATCATACACCATGTGGCCTTTTGTGTCTGGCTTCTTTTGCTTAGCACCATGCTTGCAAAGTTCACCCACATTGTGGCACGCACAGCACTTTTTTCCATAGCTGAGTAATATTTCATTGTATGGATATACCACATTTAGTTTATCCATTCAGCAGCTTTTTGTTGAAATACTTCTTTCCATTTCTCTTGGATCTATAAAACACTGAGGAGGGGCATGGCTGGGTCATGTGGAAACTCTATGTCTGACTTTTTTGAGGGATCGCCACACTGTTTTCTAGGAACAGAGATTTTTATGAGCAAAATGTTTTGAGAGGGAAGAGGAAGCCCAGGCGTGGGGACTGCAGGGCGTGAGAAAGTTAAATGAGGAACTGGAAAGGGGAAGGGGAAAAGGGTCAAGGCAAATACCCCCACTTTGCAGTTTGTCCCGGAAGCTGGATGATCACTGTGGTCCACCACCATGGCCTCACTGATGCCTCCTCTTTGCCCTGCCATCTGGTGCCAGGTGCAGAGATGCCCCTGGAAACACCGGTTGAACATTTGGTTATGTACAAAGCACCAATGCTGGCCCCTACTCTGGTCCTTCTATCCTCCCTTCCATCTTCTTGGCCTGGTCCTGGTCTTGGTTTCCACTGGCTTTAGGCAGAGCTTTGTCCTGGTGTCCTAGTTTTGTCTTGGGTATACAGTGTAGCAGTTGGGCACCTCCTTACCCATTCCAGACATGGTGTATTTGGAGGCCAGACACTTAAAAGGTTAAGGCAGGCTGGGTGTTTTGGCTCACGCTGTTAATTCCAGTACTTTGGGAGGTGGGAGGATTGCTTGAGCCCAGGAGTTCAAGACCCCCTTGGGCAACATAGCAACACAGTGAGACCACATCTCTACAAAAAGTAAAAAAAATTAGCCCGGCATGGTGGCACATGCCATCAGCTACTTGATATCACTTAAGTCTAGGAAGTTAAGGCTGCAGTGAGCCAGGATTGTGTCACTGCACTCCAGCCTGTGTGACAAAGTAAAACCCTGTCAATAAATAGATAAATGAACAAACAAACCCAGATCATGAACTTGAACTCAAGATGCTTCTCACTCAAAGTAAAACCCCAAGTCAATAAATTGGCCACATGGCCCTATATGATCTGACCTCCCACCTAGATTCCCAGCTTCTTCTCTGACCTCCTCCCTGACTATTCCCCTTCACTTACTTAGCTCTAGCCTCCCTGAACTCCCTGCTGCTCCCTGGTCCTCTTTGGGACCTCCGTGTACCCCTTTCTCTGCCAACACACTCTCCTGGATGCCTGTGTGGCCAGTGGCCTCATATTTTGCCACCTTGTGGGTGGGGTCTTCCTTTACCATTATTTATAAAACAGGGACTATTCTCTCACCCTCAAGACCTCGCAATCCTCCTTTCTCCACCATATTTTTCTTCTACAGAAAATAAGATCTGGAATACTTCATATTGACTTTGCTTTTTTTTTTCACTAGGATGGAACTGCAGAAAAGCAAAGACTCTATTTTGCTCTCAGATGTATCCTCAGCCTCGAAACCAGTGCTGAGTACAAAGTAGGCCTTTGATAAACATCTCTTGGCTGGGTATGGTGGCTCACACCATAATCCCAGCACTTTTCGAGGCTGAGACAGGAGGACTGCTTGAGCCCAGTGCTTCGAGATCAACCTGGGCAACATAGCAAGACCTCTTCTCTACAAAACAAAAAATACAAAAAATTAGCCAGGCATGGTGGCACATGCCTGTAGTCCCAGCAGTTTGGGAGACTGAGGCAGGAGGATCATCTGAGCCCAGGATGTCAAGGCTGAGGTGAGCCGTGATTGTGCCACTGAACTCCAGCCTGGGCAACAGAGTGAGACCTCGACTCAGATAATAATAACAAATGCAAATAAATTTTAAAATAAGTATCTTTTAAATGGATGAATAAACAAATTATTGGAAACATTCTTTTCTTAGAAATCAATGTATTTGTGTAAGAAAAGTCTCAAAAATCACCTGGATTTTGGTTGCCGTTTTGTCTCATTACTTGTCATTGAAGAATAATTTTATTTTCATGGTTGGGGACTTCAATGACTGGAGATGGCAGGAACCTCTGGGACCTGACACCAGCCACCCTGCCTTTCGCCAGCATCTTAGAAGAGGCATTTTGCTACAAAAGAAGCTATGTGCATAGAAAGATGCCACTGCAAATGCCATGTCAAGTCTATAACCACTTTTTGGGGCTTCCCGCGTAGTAGCCTGAAGCCACGCCATTGTCTCCTCTCACAGATAATTACATCCGAGGTCAGAATTCAGTGGACATTCCTCTGATGCTTTGGAACTGGGAAAGACCCAGGCTGCCCACATGAAAGAGCCTGACTCCGAACACAATGTGTCCGACATAGTGAGCCTTCTTTGCTCTGGGGGACCCGCTACCTTCTGTGGGTCACAGATCCCAGCTGTCACGTAGCTCTCTGTCTTACCTTTATGGATAGTGTGAGATTTAAAACAAGTTGGCTAAGATACTTATAATGTCAATTGTCCGGCTAAGAGAAGCAAGCTGTGTGTGCGTGCGTGTGTGTGGGCATTTGTGCATACATGGGCACCTGTGTGTGAGTGGTCAAGGGGGAGTGAAATGGTGACAGCTCAGAAGGGGAGGAACACACTGGTTTGGGAGTTAGGAGCCGGTGAGAACTGGGTTTGAGTCCCAGTCAGACTCCTTATGAATTGTGTAACCCAGGGAATGTGAGACACTCATGTCTGCGAGTGCCACGTTCATAAGCTGCCAAATGGCAGGGGTTTGACCAAACACTTCAGATACTTTCTAGTTAAAATAGGGGGGAAAAAAGGCACCAGAATTCTACAGTCCAAGGCAGACCACTATGTATTGCCCATTAAACATGTTTAGCGTATCTTAGGTCCATGACCCCTGATGATAGTTATGACATAGAGGGTGTGAATTTGTGTGTGAGTGTGAGTGTGTGTGTATGAGTGTGAGTGTGTGTACGTGAATGTGAGTGTATGAGTGTGTGAGTATGAGCGTGTGTGTTTGCGAATGTGTGTATATGTGTGTCTGAGTGTATGTGAGTTTGCGTGTAGTGTGTGTGAACGTGTGAATGTGTGTGTGTGAATGTGTGAGAATACATACGTGTATGTGCTTGTGCGTATGTGTGTATTTGAGTGTGTGTATGTGTGTATGTGTGTGTGTGATATGAGTGTGAGTGTGTGAATATGAATATGAGTGTGTGACTGAATGTGTGTGTGAATGTGTGAGTGAGTGTGTGTGTAGCAGTGAAGAGTGGTAGAATGGCAGGCTCCCAGCCAAGGACTCTGGGTGAACTGAAGCCATGCAAGAGTGAGGCCCCTGTAGCTGGGGCTGGGCAGCCCCACACCTCTCCCCCCTGCCGGTTTCTCCCCCACTGTTTTGTCTGAGAACCCGGCAAGGTGTGGGGAGCGAAGGGAGGCGCCGGGCTACCTACTTGCCTGACTGACTTCCGGTTGTAACTTGGCACCGGCAGGCTTGTTGTTTTCCAGCCACATGAGACTCTTGCTGGATGTTTAAGCATAAAGCTCAGTGCACCCACATAATCCAGACCCCAGCGCATTGTCTGAGCAAGTGTGCATTCCTGAAAGCCAGAAAGTACAACGGAAGCACCAAATTCAAATTGGCGTCTGTTACAAGACACTTGAATGCATGTTTGTGAGAGGGACAGGAGATGCTGCTTCTCCTTCCCCCTGAGATGGGGTGGCAGCTCACCTCACGGGAACAGCGGTGAGGGTGGGGTGGAGCCAGGTGGCGTGGGCCTGGAACCCTCCATGCTGGGGCAGAGGCTCCATTTTTATCGCTGATCCTCAGAGGTCCGGCATCATCAGGGGCACATGCAGGGCAACCTGGAGATGCAGATGAAGGAGGAACCCAGAAAGGGTTGAGTGAGTGATCAGTGTACACACTTCTGAAACCATTGATCTCTTTTTTTTTTTTGAGTCAGAGGCTCACTCTGTCACCCAGGCTGGAGTGCAGTGGCATGCTCAGGGCCACCCCAGCGACAACCTACTGGTCTCTGGCGATCCTTCTGCCTCGGCCTTCCAAGTAGCCAGAACTACAGGCCTGCGCTTCCACGTCCAGCTCATTTTTTTTTTGTCTGTTGTAGAAAAGAGGGCTCGCCAAGTTGCCCGGGCTGGTCTAGAACCTGTAGGCTCAGGCACTCCTCTCACCTCGGCCTCATAAAGTGCTGGGATTACAGGTTGAGCCACCGAACCCGGCCTCAGTGTGCACACTTCTGGGACCCCAGCGAACTTTGGGGACAGCTGTGTTACTCTGCCTACTGCCAGGAAGCTTTCCATCCTGAGCTATGTCCATCAGGGTCACCTAGGAGACTTACTGACCTTCAGCCCCCAGGGTGAAGCTCATGCCCTCGGACCACACCCTGGAGTGGCTATCCACTAACCAGCATCACCACCCCGCTTCTGCAAGATTGAGCCCCAGCCTCTCCTCTGTCACCCTCTCAACTGCCTGACTGTGATTCTTTGGTATCCGGGGGCCAGTCCTCTGACACCCTGTCCTCTTGCTCCTTGGTCTCTTCTCCCATGTAGACCCCATGTAGACCCCAGGCCTTCCCGTCACTAAGAACTGCAAAACCTCCATAATCTCTTCCCCTACCCTCTCCCCTTTCAGTTCTGCCCACTCTTTCCAGAACCCCAGCTGCTGCTACTTCTTACCTGCGTCATGACCTAAAACCACTAACCCTACCACATTTTAAATGTCTCTCAACCCCCCCAACCAATGTTCTCTGTTTCCTCCTTATTTGACACAAATTCCATGGGCAGCCATTACAAGGACCCCTCTCATGCACAGTAATTCCTCATCCTTCTCTTGTATTGTGGTACTCACAGAGTCGCAGCCCTGGCTGAATACAACCCTGTCTCTCCACGCCTGTCTGAGGCCCTATCTTAGTGGTCCATCCCACAGTCAAACCTGGATGGAGAAAAAAATCACAAGCAGGCTGATTAGCTTTACTTTAAATTCAAGTGAGGCTCAGGTACAAGGGTTCAAGCCTGTAATTCCAGCATTTTGGAAAGCCAAGAGGATTGCTTGAGCCTAGGAGTTTGAGACCAACCTTGGCAACATAGTGAGGTCTTCTCTTTATAAAAAATAAAATACAATAAACTAGCCAGGCCTGGTGGCACGTGCCTGTAGTCCCTGCTACTTGGGAGTCTGAGGCAGAAGTATCACTTGCCCGGGAGGCTGAGGCTGCAACGAGCCGTGATCATGCACTGCACTTCAGCCTGGGCAACAGAGTGAGACTTCAACTTAAAAAAATTCAGGTGAGACCTTAGTACTTACTGAAAATCCAGCCATGTCTCCTTGTCAATTCATTCTCTTACTGTCCTAGGCGACAGCTTTATACTTCCTGTCCTCCAATCTCCAACATCTGTATCCCAATCTTCAATCTCTGTTGGTGACACTGCTTCTGATTTCACTCAGGAAAGTGGAAGATTGAAGAGAAACTCCGTAGATCCCTGCAATCACAAATATTCACCTATCAGCAAACAAACCCACACATTCTTCCTTTCTTTCTGTGGCCATGAATGTCTGTCTGTTCATACTCCTTGTTTGTGGGAGAATATTGTTGAGGTTCTAATGCTGAGAACCTTTGAATATGTTGGTTGACACGATGAAAGGGACTTTGCAGATGGGGTTTAAGATGGGGGTCTTGAGATGTCTTGAATTATCTGGGTGGGCCCATTGTAATACAAGAGTTCTTAAAAGAGGGAGGTAGGTCAAAGTCAGAAAAGGTGATGTGCTGATGGAAGCAAAGAAAGAGTTTAGAAAATGCTACACAGCTGGCTTGAAGATGAAGAAGGGGGCCAGGAGCCAAGGAATGCAGGAGTCTTCTAGAAACTGAGATAGGCAAGGAGATGGATTCTCCCCTGGAGTCTCCAGAAAGAATGCAGCTCTCCTGACACCTTGATTTTGAGACTTCTGACCTCCAGAGCTGTAAGATAATAAATGTATGTTTAAGCCACTAAATTTGTGCTAATCTGTTATAGTAGCAACAGGAAACTAATACACCACTAAAGTTGTTGGCTCTTCTTATGCTCCAGCAATTTTTCCTTCTCTCCTATATTGTCAAATTCCACCCCCCTTTTTTTGGATAATCTCCTGAACACATAAATATGCTGGGGTTTTTTTTCATCTTTAAAACATAGAAACACAGCTGGGCATGGTGGCTCATATCTATAATCCCAGCACTTTGGAAAGCCAAGATAGGAGGATCGCTCGAGCCCAGGAGTTCCATGCCAGCCCAGGCAACACAGCAAGACCTTATCTCTACAAAAGATAAAAATAAAAAAAAGTAGCCAGGTGTGGTGACACGTGCCTGTAGCCCCAGTTACTTGGGATGCTGAGGTGGAAGGATCACCTGAGCCTAGCAGATTGAGGCTGCAGTGAGCCATGATTGTGCCACTGCACTCCAGCTTGGGTGACAGAGTGAGACCCCAACTCACATAAAATAATGGAAACATGAACTTCTCTGAACTCTACATTCTGCTCTAGCTATGAGCTCATTTCTTTGTTACTCATTGCAGTGACGTTTTGAAGAGTCTGCCTTCTCATTCTCCATTAGACCATCTTCCAATCTCTTTAATTTTATCATTACTTCAGTTTCTCTGACTTTAAACTACTTTCCACCCTTTTATATGGGCCCTCAAGTTTACACTGAGACCACCTAGATTAGGGGTCCTCAACCCCTGAGCCATGGACCCGTACCAGTTCATGGCCTGTTAGGGACCAGGTTGCAAGCATAGCAGGAGGTGAGCAAACGAAGCTTCATCTATGTTTACAGCTGCTCCCCATTGTATGCATGAATGCCTGAGCTCCACCTTCCGTCACATCGGCAGTGTATAAGATCCTCTAAGTATAAGATTCTCACAGGAGCATGAATCCTATTGTGAACTGTACATGTGCGGGATCTAGGTTGTCGCTCCTGATGAGAATCTAGTGTTTGATATCTGAGGTGGAGCTGAGGTGCTGATGCTAGTACTAGGGAGCGACTGCAAATACAGATTAACGTTAGCAGTGAGGTTTGACTGCACAGAGACCACGATAAATCAATTGTTTGCAAACTCATATCAAAACCCAATCAGTGAGTGGCAAGTGAGTTGATGTACTTCAGTTGTACCGCTGCATCTGGTGGCAGACTTTAAGTCAGAATACAGCACTTATTTTAGTCCATGCATGACCTGCCCATTATTTTATTTACCACTTCCGTCCAAGCCTCTTTCCCACACTTCACACTTGTGCCAGTCACAGTTTTGGTAAATCCACAAGCTAACCCTAGCTAAAATGAGTAAAAAACAAACATCACTGGAGAACTTCCTTGAAAAGGGCAGAAGTCCCAACTATGAGACAGCAGAAGACTCGAACGAAGACTGCCAACAAAAAGAAAGCTGCATTTCAAAGAAAACACCAAGAGTTCTACATAAATTACGGGTTCATTGCAGCAGTCTCCAAACCTGCTTTGTAAAGTATGTGGTGATCGTCTATCCAATGAAGCCATGAAACCTTCAAAACTGCTTTGCCACATGGAGACCAACCACCCTGCATTGAAAGACAAGCCTTTGGAGTTTTTCAAAAGAAAAAATTATAAACACAAAGAACGGAAACAATTACTGAAGGCCATCACTTCATCAAATGTGTCTGCACTGAGAATGTCATTCTTAGTGGCTAATTGCATTGCTAAAGCTAAGAAGCCCTTTACTGTTGGTGAAGAGTTGATCCTGGCCATTTGTTGTGAACTTTTAGACCATTTGTTGTGAACTTTTAGGCGAGGCTGCAGTTCGACAGACGCCATGTTGTTCCTCTTTCAGCTAGCACCATAACTAGATGAATTGATGAAATAGCAGAGGATATTGAGGCACAGTTGTTAGGATTAGTGAGTCATGGTCCACAGTCCAGGTTGATGAGTCTACTGATATTGACAACAAGGCAACAATGCTTGTTTCTGTGTGATATATTTTCAGGAGGGTGTGCATGAGGATATGTTATGTGCACTTTGGTTGCCAACCAATACCACAGCTATGGAACTATTCAAGTCTTGGAATGACTACATATCAGGAAAACTGAATTGGTCATTTTGTGTCAGTATATGCTGGGACAGAGCGGCTGCCATGAGTGAACAGTTTTCTGGCTTTAGCACTTGGCTCAAAGAGGTCGCTTCTGAATGTGAGTCTGTGCACTGTGCCATCCATAGACAAATGCTGGCTAGCTGAAAAATGTCACCCAAACTTAAGAAAGTTTTGCAGGAAGTGATTACAATGATCAATCATATGAAAGTACATGCCCTTAACTCATGTCTGTTTGCACAGCTCTGTGAGGACATGGACGCAGAACAAACACGTCTTCTATTTTTTTTTTTTTTGAGTTGGAGTCTCACTCTGCCGCCCAGACTGGAGTGCAGTGGCCGCTCCTGGCCACCGCAGCCTCGACCTGCTGGGCTCCGGCGATCCTTCCGCCTCAGCCTTCCAAGTAGCTGGAACTACAGGCATGAGCCACCACACCCGGCTAATTTTTTGATTTATTGTAGAGATGAGGTCTCGCCAACTTGCCCAGGTGGGTCTTGAACCTGCAGGCTCAGTCAATCCACTCACCTCAGTCTCCCAAAGCGCGGGATTACAGGCTGAGCCACCGAGCCCGGCCACACGTCTTCTCTTATACACAGAAGTGAGATGGTTTTTCTAAAGGTAGATCACTGGTCAGAGTTTTTGAGTTATGAGAGCCAATCCCAAGTTTTATTTTAGAAAAACAGTCACCACTGGCAGCACATTTCAGTGACACCGAATGGGTCGTAAAACTTGCTTAAATATGTGACATTCATCCTGCTCCACAAACTCAATTTGTCACTTCAGGGGAGAACGACAACTGTGTTCAAGTTGGCGGATAAAGAGGCTACATTCAAAGACAAGCTGGAACTATGGGAGTGACGAGGGAACACTGGGATTTTTGACACGTGTCCAACATTAGCAGAGAGATAATGAAAGAGACTGAGCCAGGACCTTCATTTCCCCAGCTGGTGCATGATCACCTATCTCAGCTTTCAAAAGAGTTTGAGCATTACTTCCCAACCACAAAAGACACCCAAACTGAGAAGGAATGGATCCGCGACCTATTTGTAAGTAAGTCAGGTGGATTAACTTTGTCTGTGCTAGAAGAGGATCAACTACCTGAGATCACAAATGACAGTGGCCTTCAAAGTATGTTTGAGACAACTTCAAATCTCCATACGTCCTGGATTAAAGTCAAGGCAGAATATCCTGAGATTGCCACAAAAGCACTGAAAAGCCTACTTCCATTTCCAACATCCTATCTCTGTGAAGCAGGGTTTTCTGCAGTGACAGCAACCAAAACAAGATTATGGAGTAGACTGGACACAAGCAACACACTTCGGGTGTCACTCTTTCCCATCACCCCCAGTTGGGACTGGCTAGGTGCAGGAAAACAAACTCAGAGCTCCCATTGATTCTGCATTATGGTGATTTGGGTAATTATTTTGTTTTATATTGCAACGTAATAATGATAGAAATAAAGGGCACAATAAATGCTGTGCACTTGAACCATCCCAAAACTATTCCCCCGCCCCCCAGGCCACAGAAAACTTGTTTTCCATAAAACTGGTCCCTGATGCCAAAAAGGTTGGGGACAACTGACCTCTATAATCCAGGATAATCTCAACACTCCCAGATCTTTAATTTAATCACATCTGTGAAGACTTTTTTTGCCATGCATGCAAACATGATTTGGCTCAGCATGGTGGGTCACACCTATAATCCCAGCACTTTGGGAGACTGAGGCAGGAGGATTGCTTGAGCCCAGGAGTTCAAGACCAGCTTGGGCAACATGGTGAGATCTCATCTCTACAAAAAACAATACATAAATAAGCACTTGCTGAAAGAATGAATGGCTGGCAGCTGTGTCTGTCTCCCAGCGTTTAGATATTAGGTGCTCAGCCGGGTCATAACGAGACCAACGAACACCAGCAATGGGTTGTATAAGGCAAACCCCCAAAGCAAAGAGGCAGAACCATACAACCCGCTTTAACCAGTTTCTCCATGACAGCTGTCACATGATGAACACTCTGTGTGCCTTCCTGAGCCAAATGCTGCCCCGTGTTGTCTCATTCACTGACCGTCCTGCCACCAAGTGTGGGTGGCACCGGATGCCCATTTTTCAAAACTCCCTGGGAGCTGGAGTTGCAAAGGACTTGGCCCATGTATGGACTCACCCCTGCTGATCCAGAGCTCAGGTTCCGAAGCAGATGGCAAAGTCCTTCCATTGAAACCAGGCATGGCCTCCTCTACACCCCGGACACAGAAGCAGATACACCAACACTCCAGTGCTGTGACCTCTACAAGGTAAGCCAGTCAGATGCTCAAGCTAAAATCATACAATAGTTTTAGTCCATTGCTCCTGGTCTCACAGAAGGACCTGACTCCTGTCCACCCCTCCGGAGAGTCTGTCCTCTCTCCAGCACACAGAGTGAGCAGCCTTAGCTCTCCCCAGCCCCCTCGGAAAAAGTTTGAGTGACAGATGAAACCTCCTGGTACCCTCTTCCAAAAAGTATTTGACATATCTCAGCAAGAAATATTTGAAGAAAAATAATCTACGTGATTGGTCGCAAAGAGCATTATGAATTACATTATTTCCAAATTAACCGGGATGAAGAATAGGAGGAAGATGAGGATTGACATTCATTTGTCTGTAATATTTGGTATGAGTTCTTGACTAAAACTTAGGACCCCCCCCAAAAGATGGTGAATACCATGTTAAAGAATGTGTGTATGTGCATGTGTGTATATAACATAAACACAAAATTATTGTCTTCCATATTATTAAGTTAATATGTGCCTAACATAAAAAGAATCAAGAAACATATTACTTAAAACTATGGAGGAAAATACCAGAAAAGTGTCTGAAAGAGGTGAAAGTGTCTGTCTCTGAAGAGTGGCCTTCAAGGGTGGCAGCAGCATGGGGTAAGAGATCTCTGCTTTTGAATATAAACCTTGTTATATCTGTTGATGTTTGGACAAGGAATGCTTACTACCCTGATCAAAATTAATACTAAATCCCATGCTTTGGGAGGCTGAAGTGAGTGGATTGCCTGAGCACGCGGGTTCGAGACCTCATCTCTACAATAAATCAAAAATTAGCCAGGCGTGGTAGTGCATGCCTGTAGTTCCGGAAGGCTGAGGCGGAAGGATTGCCGGAGCCCAGCAGGTCGAGGCTGTGGTGGCCGGGAGCAGCCACTGCACTCCATTCTGGGCAACAGAGTGAGACTCCAACTCAAAAAAAAAAAAAAATTAACATCAAAAGATAATTTCAATATTAGTTTATTTGCTTGCCTATTTTCCCCTTTTACAACTAGAACCCAGAGAAAAAAATACCACCTCTTTGGGTCTTTTGTCTTTCTACAGAATACACTATCTGATTCCTTCCTCCTCCTCTCCTTTGCAGTGGAACACAGCATTCATTTTAATTACCTCAAATGGCACATAATCCTCAACCCAATATTTGACTTTGAAATTAATTTTACAGTTATATTTGACTACATGTAGGTCATAAATTTTATTGTGAAACGCCAGATGGTGACACATTTATTATTATTTTTAATAGAGATGGAGTCTCACTACGTTGCCCAGGCTGGTCTCAAACTCCTGGGTCGCAGTGATTCTCCTGTCGCAGCCTCCCAAAGTGTTAGAATTACAGGCATGAGTCACCGCACCCAGTGAGACAAGTTTAAGCACTGTCCACCTTTCCCATTGAGCCTTCTCCTCCAGCTCAAAGGTTTACTTTACTCTTTCTTGGATTGAAAGTGTCACTTGTAGGTCAGGTATGTGGCTAATGCCTGTAATCTCAACCTTTTGCAGACCAAGGCGGTAGGACCACCTGAAGCCAGGAGTTCAGGACCAGCCTGGGCAACATAGCAAGACTCTGTCTCTAAAAAATAAAATAAAAAAAGAAGAAAGTATCACTTTCAACCATGCTGCAATATGGTTCCCTCTCTCTAATTGTGTCCTCATTGGAGTTTCTACACCTTGCTTGGAACCAACCACCAGATTCAGAGGTCCTAACCTTCTGATTGGTCGACTTTCAGTCACTAACTCAAGGAGAGTTTATCATGCATTCTATCAGGCTGCACACTGACTCAAGCCCTCAAGGGACATAAAAATACCAGATATAGTCCTTGCCTTCAAGGACCTTAAGATCCAGTTAAGGGAGGAGGCTACAGACAACACAAACACAACAAATAAACATCAGAGAGCAAAGCCACATAGAACTGTCTGCAGAATTCAGTGTCCCTGTGTACCTGTCACCTGTGAGATATAGGACGATGTGCTGTAGACCAGGGCTGGGGGGGAAAGGCCAGATCCAGCTCCAGAGAGGAAGTGAAACTTGGCCAGTGCGCTCAAGGTCACTCTGTTTAAAATGACCTTTCTGGAGTCCCCTGACTCATCACTCCTGACTCCCCTGCAAAGTGAGTCACATGCTTCTCTGGACCAAGGTTGTTTTTTATTTTTATTTTCATTTTTTGTTTTCATAATAGAGATGGGGTCTTGCTATGTTGCCCAGGCTGACTGGAACCCCTGAGCTCAAGCAATCCTCCTGCCTTGGCCTTCCAAAGCGCTAGGATTACAGGTGTCAGCCTCTGTGCCCTACAAAGGTTGTATTTTAAATATGCTTCTGACACAGCCCACATCATATTGCAAGACAACTTTAACTGTGTCCCCCACTAACCCTGATTGGTCGACTTTTCACCAGCTCCAGGGCTGTGTGTTTTGGCAGCCTCCTCCCACCCCTCCTCGACTCAGCCCAAGGGCTCAAGAATGAGTTGAATAAGTGAATACTGTTTAACAAGGAGGAAAATGACTTCTGCAAGCACAGCGTGTGACACTGGAAATGGGTCCCTCCTGGCCCGCCGGCCTCCCTGTCCACTTTGCTGGGATCGCATCTGCATGTGGGAGTGAGCGTGGGAAGGCCTCCAGGGAGAGCGGCTCAGGGAGCGAGACGGGACAGGGCGTCCTTCCTACAGGTCTGGGAGAAGCTGAGCTGCAGCTGGGTCTGGCACATCGCCGGCCCGGGGAACTCGCAGGCCAGCCTCTCAGGCTCCTGCCTCGCTGGCCGCGCGAAGGCCCAGCAGGTTGAGCGTCTGCTAACCAGCCTCCTTGCCTGTGAAGGGCCCTAACATGGATCGCCCCTTCCCATCCCCCGGTGTCCTCGAGGCCAGGCTGAGACGATGCCCACGTGTCAGGTGCTCCTCATCGTCCTTGCCGGCGCAAGCAAGGGGCGCTGCCACTGTCACCGTGGCCCCATCCCCCTCCCGGCGCTGCCAGCTCACATGTAGCAGACTGAGCACGGCAGCATCCCGAAACCGACAGGAGTTTAACCATGACTTGCACTTTTTATAATTCTGTTTTTCTCTTGACCCAATTAAAAAAAGGAAGAAGAAGAGGCGTGTGGTGCCTTTTCTCTTGGGCCTGGCCGTTGTGCCAGTTCGCCTGGCTGCAGGTGGAACGCGTTAGGCGGGCAACGTGCGAGAGCGACCCTCTGAGCAGTTGCGGAGGGCGGGGCTCTGCCAAGGTCAGGGCCAGGGCGCAAGTCAGCCCTGCTGGGCTCAGCTCCCGTCCTGGGGGAGGGGCTGGATGGAGGGAAGAAGGGAGGGCGGGGGCAGGGCTGGATGGAAGCCTCGTGCGGCTTCCGGTGCGGTTCCTCACCAGCCTGGGCTGCCCTGGAACCTCGGGAGACGTTGATTAGGAAACATCCCTGCCCAGACCCACCTCCCCCACGGACTCTGAGTCCCTTGGCCTGGGACGGGGCCGGTCGTTCGTCTTTTTAAAAAGATCCTCCACGGTGGCTGGCGATGGGCAGTCAGGGTTGAGATGCTCTGGCCTCAGGGACCGCTGCCGAGTTAACCCCTTCTGGTAAAGGGGTCCTTGGCTGAGTCACTCTGCAAGAGAGAGCGACAGGCCTGCGTGCTCAGCAGTCGCGTGACTCTGGTTTGTTCCTGGCTTTGCCATCGTAGGCTGTATGCAACCCTGGGCGCGGGTCACCTAGCATTTTTAAACCTGTTTCTTTATCTGTAAAAATGGAGAAGATAACATCAGTCTTTCTCTCTAGCGTTAAGGTGGGAATGAAATGAGGCATTGTGTTAGAGTTCTCCAGAGAAACAGAACCAATAGTAAGGTAAATATATATAGAAAGAGAGAGGGAGAGGGAGAGAGGGAAAGAGAGAGACCTAATATAAAATATCATATTAGGTCTGACAATTAAGATCACAAACTCATCCTAGAAAAAGTGCTACATACCTCATTGCTGAATATTGCTACAGCCACCTTCGAAGTACCTCCTTGGGAAGCTATCCACCGACACCAGCACCTAGTCCACCCGTCAAAGCAATTTTGGAACTCTTTTTCTGGAATGGCCATCAGATCCCTCATCATATTTCCCTTGATGTCCTGAATGTCATCAAATGTCTTTCTTCCAATATTTCCTTTATCTTCAGGTAAAGAAAATAAGTCATTGGGGGGCCAGATCAGGTGAGTAGGGAGGGTGTTCCAATACAGTTATTCGTACAGTGCTGCCAATGTAAGCACACAAGTGGCAAGTTCATGAACTTAATTGTCACGCCTCAACAAATAACAGCAACAGCTCTGATGGCCATTCTGGGAAAAGAGTTCCCAAACTGCCAAAAGGGGCGGACTAGTGCTGGTGTTGGTGCATGGCTTTGAAGGTGACTGTAGTGATATTCAGAAAAGAGGTATGTAGCGTTTTTTCTAGTACGGTTTGTGAACCTAATTGTCAGACTTCACACACACACACACACACACACACATACATATGGAGAGAGAGAGAAGAGAGGAGAGAGAGAGATTTATTATGAGGAATCGGCTCATGTTATTCCAGAAGCTGACAAGTCCCAAGCTCTGTAGCCAGCAAGCGAGAGACTCATGATTGCTGCTGGTTTGGTTCCAGTTCTAGTCTGAAGATCTAAGACTCAGGAGAGTCTTGGTGGCATAAGTTCCAGTCCAAAGGCTAAAAGGACAATGTCCCAGCTCAAAGCAGTCAAGCAGGAAGAGTTCCTTCCTACTCAAGAGGGATGGCCAGCCTTTTTGTTCTATTCAGGCCTTCAATGGAATGGGCGAGGTACACCCTTTTTAGGAGACATGATCACTGTGCTTAGTCTACTACATCCAATGTCCAGCTCAGAAACATCCTCACAGACACACCCAGAATAATGGTTGGCCAAATGTCTGGGCACTCCTGTGGCTCAGTCAACTTGACACATAAAATGAACCATCACAGGCACTTAAAATGGTTAACACAATATTATATAATTACATAATATAATTACTGCTAATTGCTATGATTACTAATTATTATTATCACTTGGAGACAATGCTCTTCCTTCCTGCCTAACCTTACGAGTGGAGAAGGCCTTGGGATTCTTTCAGGCCCTTACCTAGTGGATTCTGCAAATTGCCACATCCACAGGGCCAACCCTGGATAATTTCTCGTCTCTCCACTCTACCCGGTCCTTCCAGGTAGGCCTTCTTGTCTCCAGGGGTTACAGCAGTTTCAACCCTTCATCCACTGTTTCCAAAGCAGTTTTCAGGTGTTATCTCCTTCAACACTGGCCGCCTCTGCCTTCATGAACATTCCGTAGCCACTTCTCAGCCTGGGTGACAATCTGAGCCACGTCTCCTGGCACAACCAAATCAGATGAGCCAGAAAGGCAGGCGCCTTGGTTACCACCTCTTCCCAGCCGCATGTGATCAGGCTGGCCACTCACCCTTGCTGACACCTAGCACTTGTGAGGTCATTGGGCTTAAAAAAAGCAACTCTCATCTCCTTCCCAGAAAAGGGTACAGCGCCTTGGCTGCCGTCTGCTTCCACCCCACATGGTGGGAAAGGCCTTGTGGTGGGGGACCTGTGCTCACCACTCACTTCCGACGTCCGCCCCTGCAAGTGAAGGGGTGGCGATGAGAAGCCGGGGTTCCCAGAGGTAAGGGACCCAGGGCTCACTGAGGATCCAAGAGTCGCATGCAGAAGTGAGGAGGCCATGGGGTGAGGGGAGCATCCCGGGAAACCCAGAATCACCCTTACCCATTCCCCAGGCTGCTTTCCTCTGGCTCTTCTACCTGGCCACAGACAGGTCTCAGCCGTAGAGTGTCGCCCGGACGGCTCTCCCCGGGTCCTGGAGAGATGGAGGAAGGAGGGGCATCCATGGCAGGGAGGGCAGGAAAGGCCAGAGGTCATCTTCTCAGGAAGTGAACTATGGTCTTTCACAGAAGGTTGACTGTGCACTGCCTAAGTGAAGGGAAGGAGGGAAGAGGAAACAGCACGTGCAAAGTTCCTGAGACAGGAAGAGGCCCTTGAAGCACTGAAGTAAGGCCTTGTGGCCAGCATGAGTGAGTAAGAGCTAGAGGTGGGGCCAGGAGGTGAAACAGGGTGACTGCGTGGGTTTCTGAACTGTGGGAGAAGTCCCTTTACTCCTAAGACAGTGGAAAGCCACCAAGGGTCCTGGCACAGGAGATGCTGTGACCAGATTTATATTTCAGGCTTGTCATCTTTCATTCTTCCCTAGAGGTTCCCCCTCCAGGCTAGGCATGGTGGCTCACGCCTGTAATCCTAGCACTTTGGGAGGCCAAGGCAGGAAGATCACTTGAGACCAGACGTTCAAGACCAGCCTGAGCAACATAGTGAGACCTCGTCTCTACAGAAAAGAAAAAATTAGCTGACTGCAGTGGTGTGCACCTGTATTCCAGGCTACTCAGGAGATTGACTGAGACAGAAGGATCATCTGAGCCCAGGACGTTGAGGTTGTGGTGAGCCGTGATCCTGCCACTGCATTCCAGCCGGGTGACAGACTGAGACTCAAAACAAACAAACAGCTCCCAGTCCTAACACAGCCAGCACCACAGGTCTGCAAGCATGGAGCACTCACTCTGTGCCAGGCACTGTACCAAGTACTCCACCTGCGTAAGTTCCCCCTTCCAGACCGACTTCGTGTCCAGGCAGACGCCAGGGCTCCCTTATGTCCTGATTCTTTCCTGTTTCCTCCTGTTCCTTTGCAAGGGAGCAAGGGGCCGTTTTTTGCTCCCCAGATATATGCATGGGTGAGCCTCACCCCCTTGGAATCTGACACCTAACATGCTTAGAATCAAGGATTCTCAAACCAGAGGGACCCCTGAGATTCACTTTGGATGAACACGTTCACCTGCTGCTTGGCCCCACCCTTCTCGAAGCTACAGAGTTGAGTGCTTAGAGGCGGCAGCCATGAGAAACTGCCTAATCCTTCCCATCTACCCCCAGTGAACCCCACACACGGCAGCCCTCCTCCTCCTTGTGGGACTGAGGCTGCCTGGACAGTTGAACCTAAGGGTGAGCGTTTCTAAACAAGAGGCTAGGAGGAACTGAGCCAGGGGTGTGCTAACTCATCAATCAGTCAAGTCACACCTCTTGAATTTGGGGAGTAATAGGTGAGGGGTGGCAGGGAGGGGGACACAAGCTACTCCCCCCCGGTTCATAACATAATAAGTGCTGACTTATGAGCCAGCTAGGAGCCCTGGGAGAGCTGGCAAAGTATGTCCCCTCACAACTACTGTTTGCTGACAGACTACAGAGCACTTGGCACTTGATAGACATAGTCCTTATCCAAATGCAGACCCATCTTATAGATGAGGACACTGAGGCTCAGCATGGCTGTCTAGTCTTGTTTTTTTTTTTTTTTTATTTTTTTTTATTTTTTGGAGTTGGAGTCTCACTCTGTCACCAAGGCTGGAGTGCCATGGCATGCTCATGGCCACCCCAGCGTTGACCTGCTGGGCTCCGGCGATCCTTCTGCCTCAGCCTTCCAAGTAAGTGGATCTACAGGCACGCGCTACCACGCCCGGCTAATTTTTTATTTATTGTAGAGACAAGGTCTTGCCAAGTTGCCCAGGCTGGTCTCAAACCTGTGGGCTCAGGCAATCCACTTGCCTCAGCCTCCCAAAGTGCTGGGATTACAGGCTGAGCCACTGAGCCTGGCCTCTTTTTTTGTTTTAGATGTGGGGTACAATTCAGGGTTAGGTGTACAAGTGTCATCATACAGGTAAAGTTTGGGCCTCCCTTTGGTTCCCACTTCTCCCGGTTTGAGATCAGGTACCCTTATTGATGTTATATGCCCAGCCCCCTCCCTAGCAGTTTCCAGTTACAGCCAATCCTTTTCTTATAGTACTATGGAAAATGTTCAGAGTCTGCTTATGAGTGAGAACATGTGGTACTTAGTTCTTTGTTTCTAGTCACCTGCCTCTTAAGTGGCAGAGCTGGGGTTTGAACCTAGAGTCATCCATGTCCCAGGCTCTAGGTGACAATATCATCCCTTTCACAGGTGCACAGCATTCTAGACCTATCTGGGAGGAGGAACCTGAGCAGAGGCATCGTTTCTAGGGTTTACAGTCCCCAGTCAGCCCCAACTGGCTAAGACCCCTGACACTTGATTATCAGGATGGCACTATGTGGGGACCGGATGGGTACTTGGAAGCACACCCTGATCTATTCACATCTAAGTGCAGATTTGTAATTTGCTTTATGTATGTAGGTGTGTGTGATTTTTGAGTCAGGGTCTCACTCTGTTGTCCAGGCTGGAGTGCAGTGGCATGGTCACAGCTCACCGCAGCCTCTCGAGTAGCTGAGACTACAGGTGCAGATCACCATGCCCAGCTAATTTTTTAAATTTTTTGTAGAGATGAGGTCTCACTATGTTGCCCAGATTGGTTTTGAACTCCTGGGTTCAAGCAATTCTCCTGCCTGGGCCTCCCAAAGTACTGTGTGCTTATGTGCATGTATGTGTGCATATGTGTGCATGTCTATGTGTGTGCATGCATGTGTGTATGTGCCTGTGTGTCTAGGTGCATGCATCTGGGTCTATGTGCATGTATATGTGCATACATGTGTGTCTGTGTGCATGTATTTACATGTGTATGCACATGTGTATGCCTATGTGCATGCATTGTGTATTATGTGCATGCTTATGTGTCTGTGTATGTATACGTATGTGTGTTTATGTGAATGTGCATGTGTTTATGTGCAAGCATGCATGTGCGTCTGTGTGCATTCGTGCACATGCGTGTGTGCATGTGCATGTGTGGGCTGGGGGAAGGGAGCAGGAGGTCAAATATCTGGAGGATTCCAAGTGCCCCTCCATAACATCACCTGTTAACAATGTTGTTTTCATGACTCATTCACTGGAGATCTGATGCTAAAAACAGCCTGGAACCCCCTGCTAGAGGGGAATGATGAGTTGATGGAGGAGTCTGAGCAGGAAAATCACACAGTCAGATCTGCGTTCTAGCAATGTCACCTGCATTGTGGGTTACAGAGAGGAGTGGAGGGAAGCAGGGATGAAGGTGGTGATGGCAGCTGGGAGGTGACTATGGAACGGAGGGCGGCCTGATGAGGCAGTGAGGAGAGGTGGAGGTGAGGGAATTGGGGGGAAGTCCCAGGACTTGGGGTCTCTGGCACATGCAAGATGGAAAGAGAAGCAGTGTGGAGAACTTGCAGGTGCTGGCCTGGGGGGTTGGTGGTGGGAGTCGCCGGGCTGGAGGATACAGGAGGGTGGTTTCTAAGGGAAGGTGGGGAGCTGAGTGCCGGGCATGTGGGCAAGAGGGCTCTGTGGATGCTCCTAGTTGGACAGCACACCACAGCTGTGTTTTCCAGTCTAGACCTCAGCAGAGAGCTCTGGGATCTAGATACTAATATGAATTGTGGTTTTCAATATATAAATGGCATTTAAAGCCACAGGAATGGAAGTGATCACCCAGGAGGGAAAGTATAGCTAGAAAAGGGCAAAGGTCCCAGGAACAAGCCCCAACATTAGGGAACTAGCAAAAGGCGTAACAGAGTGTGGGTAGGGAGCTGGATTGGAGGGTCTGAAGTTCAAGAGAGAAAGTTCTGGGTCCAGACCTGTGAGTCATCAGCATCTGGGATGTAATGAAAGAAAGAGTAGAAAGGAGTGAGAAGAATAGTAGGCCTTAGAAACATCAGTGTAACCAGGCTCGGTGGCTCAGCCTGTAATCCCGCGCCTTTGGGAGGCTGAGGTGAGTGGACTGCCTGAGCCTGTGGGTTCGAGATCCGCCTGGGCAGCGAGACCTCATCTCTAC
>NW_007253013.1:1057597-1062415 GCF_000164805.1 Carlito syrichta | reverse complement strand
CCAACTCAAAAAAAAAAAAAAAAAGAAAGGAAAAGAAACATTAGTGAGCAGGCAGGTATGGTGGCTCACTCCTGGAATCCTAGCACTTTAGGAGGCAGAGGTGAGAGGATCACTTAAGCCCAGGGGTTCAAGACCAGCCCAAGCAACATAGTGAGGCTTCGTCTCTGCAAAAATAAAAAATAAAAAATAAATAGTGGGGCATGGTGGTATGCACCTGTGGTCCCAGCTACTTGGAAAACTGAGGAGGAAAGATCACCTGAGCCCAGGAGGTTGAGGCTGCAGCAAGCTGTGATTGTGCCAGTGCACTCCACCCTGGGTGACAAAGCAAGACCCAGACTCAAAAAAAAAAGAAAAGAAAAGAAATGTCAACTTGTCAGGAGAGGGCAGAGAAAGAAACAGCATAGGACAAGCCAGAGAAGTAGGAGAAGAAGGAAGAAGCCTCAGAAGCTGGCTCAGTTAGGATACTTTGCAAGTAATGGGACAACTGACTAAAACTGGTTTGACCAATAGGGACATTTATTGGACAGCACACCCACAGCTCACAAGCCATCTAAGCGATTCCAGGGCTGGCCCACTGGCTTAATGAGCCCAGCTTTACTTGGGCTTCTCCTCATGTTTGCAAGATAGCTGCAGCAGCGCCAAACATCATGCTCTCACCAGTAATGCAGCTTTCTTCTGTGTCCCTCCTTCTCCTATATCAGGAAAGTAAATCTTTCCTAGAAGCTCTCCCAGCTAGACTCTCCCTCAGATCCCACCACCCTGCCCCACTGCAAGAAGGCTGGGACAGCCTCTGTCATAGTAGTGAGTACCAGTTTGGCCTCTGTAGCTTACATGGATGGTAGCAGGAGAAAGGCTGGTACCAGGAGGGCAATTCACAGGGCAGGGAGGGGCCAAAAGGAGGGAGGGGGGCAAATGGTTTCTACGGGAGCAGCATGGCTCAGTGACATGGACACAGTGATCTAAGAGTGTGAGGTGCAGGGAGTGTTTGCTCAAGCAGATCCAGGAGAGGGGAGAGGAACAGAAACTGAATTACAAGTAACTCAAGGAGTGACTGGGGATCAGGAAGTGCATCAGACAGGGAGGACAGTGTTTCTCAATGGTGGGAGATTTTGTCCTGCAGGGGACATTGGCAAGGCCTGAAGATGTTTTTGGTAGGTTGTCACAACTGGGGGTTGTCAACAACTATCACAATTTGGAAAGGGTAATAACACTTGTCATTATTGGGGAGTTTTCATGACTGTCACTGCTGTCATAGAGTTCGTTGACATTCTTCCAAATGGAAAGGAGCACATCTCTGTGGGGGGAGGCCAGAGACGCACTAAACATCCCCTGATGCACTAGATGGCCCCACAACCAAGGATTATCTGGTGCAAGATGTCAGTAGTGTTAAGGCTGACAAGCTCTGGTGTAGACTGTCCTTCTAAAGAGTCAGGTTGGACAGGAAAGCAGAGTGGACCATGTGGAAGGAAGGTGGGAGAGCCCGTTCACAGAGCCCGTTCCCAGGTCATGGGCGGGGAGGGGTATGACAAGTGCAGAGGAAAGGGCTAGAGATGCTGACAGGTCACAGGGAAAGGGGACCCTGAAGAACCAGGAGCCTCTGGGTCAAGAGCTGGGTTGATGACTGGGCGTGTGGCTCACACCTGTAATCCCAGCCCTTTGGGAGGCCAAGGCAGGAGGACTGCTTTAGACCAGGGGATCGAGACCAGCCTGAGCAACAAAGGGAGACCCCCCCGTCCCCCTCCCCAAAAAATATCTGGGTGTGGTTGCCCATTACTGCAGTCCCAGCTACTTGAGAGGTTGAGGCAGGAGGACTCCATAAGCCCAGGACTCAAAGGTTCTGGTGAACCATGATTTTGCCACTGCTCTTCAGCCTGGGTGACAGAATAAGACCTTGTCTTGAAACATAAATTTTTACAAAAGCAGCACTGAGGGGCGTCCTCACAGAGGAAGAAGGACACCTGTGGCCCTGGGACTGAAGAAGAGAAAACAGGAGTAGGTAGAGCAGGTGTGTTTGGAGGTATGGGGCTGGAACTGTCTAGCAGGTGTGTTTGTAGGTATGGGGCTGAGAAAAGGAGGTGAGGCCATCTGCCGAGTGTGAGAGGAGAAGTTGAGGGAGGGAAGGACAGCTGGAAAGTGTGTCAGGGGAAGGCAGGGCAGGCAAGGCCATGCACCGGAAAAGGGCTATGGAGCCCGTGGAGGGCCTGGCTGAGGCTGGGGGCTGGAGTGGCCACAGTCCTTATGTCTATATGACTTTCTCCAGAATGCTCTGCATGCAGGGCTGGCAAGGAGACGGTGCCTCGTGGGACTGATGAGTGGGTCAGCGGCCGAGCGTGAGGCCAAAAAGGAGCCAAGAGAAGTGGTGGGAAATGGTTCTGGTGATCAGCTCGGTGGCCTAGGCCCTGGGCAAGTCTCAACACCTCAGTGTCCTCACCTGCAAATGAGCTTACCAGTACCATTTTTCTCTCTCGACTTCGTGCGACGGTCTTGAGCTTAAGTGACAGAGTTTAAGAGAGGGGCCTGGGCCGGGCTCGGTGGCTCAGCCTATAATCCCAGCACTTTGGGAGGCTGAGGCGAGTGGATTGCCTGAGCCCGTGGGTTCAAGACCAGCCCAGGCAACTTGGCCAGACCTCGTCTCTACAATAAATAAATAAATTAGCCAGGCGTGGTAGCGCTCCCCTGTAGTTCTGGTTACTTGGAAGGCTGAGGTGGAAGGATTGCGGGAGCCCAGCAGGTCAACGCCATGAGTGTGCCACTGTACTCCAGCCTGGGCGACAGAGTGAGACTCCAACTCAAAAAAAAAAAAGCAATTGGGAGTCCACCTGACTTAAAAAGTAAAAGGTCTCAATTCATCCTTTCACATATAGCAAAAAGCATCTAAAATTGAAATATATTTGTGTTAAAATTCATTCAATGAGAAAAAAACAACAGTAGCAGCTATTCTCTGTAGACTGTCCAGACACAACACCTACGACAGCGTGTTTAATCGAGAGACACCAGGCAGGTACCAGCATCCCATGGACAGAGGAGGGAGTTGGGGTTCTGAGAGGCCATGTGACTCGACCGGCCTCACAGCCAAGGGGAGGCACAGGCATTCTGAACCTGGCTCCCAGCTTCAGAGTCTGTTCGCTGTGCCTGTGCCACATTGTGGATAACTAACAGTGTCCTCTGCAGACACACCCAGTGCTTGTCTCTCTTCTCATACCATGGCTTGAATTCTTCCCAGAGCTCAGGCCTCACCTAGACATTTCAGTGGCCACCATACATGGCTGGTAACTGCCATCACCCCAGTGTCTTAGGGACATTTTTTTTTTTTAAAGAAAACAGCACATCAATTAAAATTGAATGTGCATTTCAACAGCACATTCACAGGCCCTGAAACTGCTAGTAGGCAAAAGAGTTTTGAACAGGGGACTTTGCCATTCTCACTACAGGTCATTAACTGATTGCTTCATTCATTCATATATTCATCTATTATCTACTTATTCACTACAGCATATGGTCAATCACTTGGGTTATGTCTGGGTGCAGTGGCTCATGCCTGTTATCCCTGTACTTTGGGAGGCTGAGGCGGGAGGATCACTTGGGATCAGGAATTCGAGACCAGTCTGGGCAACATAGCAAGACCCTGCCTCTATTAAATAAGCAAATAAATACATAATAAATAACCAAATAACTTGGGTTTTAGAGCCAGACCACCTGGTTTCCCCATTTATGAACTTTATGAACCTAATCTTTCTGTGTGTCAGTTTCCCCATCTGAAAAACGGGAGTAACACCTCGTAGGGTTGAGGTGAGGGTTAAGTGGATTCATACGCTTAAAACACTCAGAACAGCATTCTTGGCCCCAGTGAATGCTGATGTGTGCCAGGAGATACCAAATCCAACTGGGCACGGTTCCTGCTCTTGGGATACACACAGTTCGCAGAGGGAGTCAGGGTTGCTCTGCCCACTCCACCTACCAGCTAGGACAAGGACAGGAGGAGGCCAGATCGCCCTCAGCCTCTCCACGGACTTTTCTTTCAGAGGTAGATGCTGTAGCTTTGGGGCTGAAGCCCAGAGGGACAAAATTCTGCTTTTTCTTGACCCCTGACCCCAAGAGATCCTCCTGCCTTGGCCTCCCAAAGTGCTGGATCATAGGCGTGAGCCACCATGCCCGGCAAGTACCCAAGTTATTAACCATGATGTTATACTGAATAAATAAATAGTTGGTGAATATACAAATGAATAAGTAAAGCAATCAATTAATAGTGTGTAGCAAGAATACAGCTGGGCAGCCTACATGGGCTCTGCCCCGGGAGAAGGGGGACCCCCCCCTTCAGGCATGGAGGCCTGCTTGAGGCCACAAAGCCTCTGCCTAGGTTCTTCTTCCCTCACCCAGAAACACGTGCCTGGTTGAGGCGGGAGAGTCTGCAAGGATGCCGGGGCTTGGCTCTAACAAGGGCTGGTCTCCCCAGGGGGCTGCAGATGAAGTCAGGTCCCGGCACTCGTAACGCTGACCCTGGGCACCTCACAGCAGAAGGCCGAGCCCCATCAGGAAAGTCACAGCTGTAAGTAGGGCACTGGCCTGGGCTTTGCCGTCGCTAAAGACATCCGCCGCCCCCGGTGCTTTGTGCCTTTGGATCTGGCGGTCGTTGCCACGCTGAGGCGACAGCCTGTGATCTCCCCCTCTTGCTGGAGCTCGAGCAGATTGAGGCTGGAGTCTCATTTATCTGTCTGAGATGGAGACTTTCAGAGCCAGGCAGCTTGGAAAAATGAAGTGACAAAAGAAGCCAGGCTGCAATTAGGTGACGCCAGCCTGCCTGCCAGCGCCCTGCTGGGA
>NW_007253013.1:1051720-1057550 GCF_000164805.1 Carlito syrichta | reverse complement strand
GGGGTGGGAGGGGAGTTCCGAGGGGACACTTGGGTTCTGGGGCTGGAGAGGTGGTCGTGCACTAGAGAACGGCCAGCATGTGCTGGGATGAAGGCTTTGGGAAGTGGTCAGTTACCTAACCTCTCTGGCCTTACCAGGTAGAAAGTGTCAGTCTCACCAGGATGCATGAGGCCTTTACCCCATCCTGCTGTGGTCGTAGGTGACAGGACAGGTGGTGAGTAACAGGGGTTCCTTCCTTCTTCAGTGTGTCTCCAGGGCGGGCAGCAGCCTGCACCCAGAGAAGCCTAGGCCGGGTGACTGACCCCTTCCCAGTCAGCCCTGAGTGTGGGCCAGGGAGCCCTCCATGGCTGCTCTCAGCTGCAGGGAGACCCTTCCCCAGGCTGCGGGGTCCTATGTAAATGGCAGGTGTCCTCCCACACAACTGCCTCCTCCCCCTAGAGTCCCTCTCAGGTTTCATGTCATGGATGAACACAGTCCTTTGCTTATTAATCTCTGAATTTTCTCCTATCAAAAAATCCTTACTGGGCCGGGCACAATGGCTCACGCCTGTAATCTCAGCACTTTGGGAAGCCGAGGTGGGAGGATCATTTGAACTCAGGAGTTCAAGACCAGACTTGGCAATGTGGCAAGACCAATTTGTCTAAAGAGATTTTTAAAAATTAGCCAGGTGTGGTAGTGACTGCTTGTAGTCCAAGCTACTCAGGAGGCTGAGGTGAGATGATCACTTGAGTCCAAGAGGTTGAGGCTGCAGTGAGCTATGATCATATTACTGCACTCCAGCCTGGACAACGGACTAGGACCCTGACTCAAAAACAAACAAACCAAAAAACCCTTTACTAAGGCCTAGCCTTTTCCTCCTGCAAAGTTCAACATGACATACTCCTCCTTAATGTGAGCCTTGGGACTGAGAAAGCCCCAGGTCTCTTCTACAAATGTCTGCATCCCCTCTCTACAAACCAGGTCTTTGTTTGGGTGTCTGGGTTTTTTCAGCCCAGTAGTTCTCTGTTCCTGGGCTTGCATTCTGGCTTCACTGTTTCCTGACTGTATGACTGTGAGCAAGTCACTTAACCTGTCTAAACCCCAAATGCCCCATCAGATAACAATTTATAGAAATCTTTCCCCCATCTGACCAGGCATGGTGGCTCACACCTGTAATTCCAACACTTTGGGACCACTTTGAGTTTGAGACCAGCCTGGGCAACATAGCAAGACCCTGTCACTAAAGAAAAAAATTTATTTTTCTTTGAGTTGGAGTCTCACTCTGTTGCCCAGACTGGAATGCAGTGGCCGCTCCTGGCCACCGCAGCCTCAACCTGCTGGGCTCCGGCGATCCTTCCGCCTCAGCCTTCCGAGTAGCCGGAATTACAGGCATGCGCTACCACGCCCGGCTGATTTTTTTTTTTTAATTTATTGTAGAGATGAGGGCTCGCTGCCCAGGTGGGTCTCGAACCTGCAGGCTCAGGCAATCCACTCACCTCAGCCTCCCAAAGGCGCGAGATTACAGGCTGAGACACCGAGCCCGGGTAGAAAAATTTTTTAAAAATTAACTAGGCAGGGTAATATGTGCCTGTAGTCCCAGCTACTCAAGAGGATGAGGCAGGAGGATTGCTTGAGCCCAGAAGTTCGAAGCTGCAGTAGCTATGATTCCAATACTGCACTCCAGCCCTGGGCAATAGAGTGAGACTCTGTCTCAAAAAAAAAAAAATTAAAAGAAATGTTTCTCCCATCTATTGTCTCAGCAGCTCTTTGGAATAGTTCTAGGACCCAGGAACCATTAGAAAGTCTGAAACAGAGATGTCTCAAAGTCAAGTTGCTGCCCCGGAACACACAGCTAGTGACAGTGTCTTGGCATGACTCCAAATTCCCCCCTCTTGCTATTCGATCAGGGGAGTAAGACTCTTTTTTTCAGTTTACTTCTCAAAGCTGTCATGAAGAGCAAAGGACACTTGTTTATCTGGCAAACATGTGTTGAGGCCACTGTGTGCCAGTCTCCGTCTCTTGGAGCAAAGAGTCCCATCAGCAGAGGGGGGAGGGGTGTCATCCTCTAGCCAGGATCCTGTCTGTAGGTCCTGGCAGTGACCAGGCTGACTGGGGCACATGGCAGAGAGAAGAGAGACATAGAGAGACAGCGATAGAGACAGTGCTCTCTGATTATTTCTCCTCTTCCTCCTTCTTCTTCTTTAGGACTGTTCTACATCTTTCTTGTTTCTGGGTCTCACTCTGTCGCCCAGGCTGGAGTGCAATGGCATGATGATCACGGTTCACTGCAGTCTCAAACTCCTGGGGTCAGGTGATCCTCCCTTCTCAGTCTCCTGAGTAGCTGGGACTACAGGAACAGGCCACCATGCCCAACTAAAGTTTTTTATTTTTATTTTTGTAGATACGAGGTCCTGCTATGTTGTCTAAGCTGGTCTTGAATTCCTGGGCTGAACTGATCCTTTGGCCTCAGCCCCCAAGATGCTGGGATCACAGGTGTGAGCCACCACACCCTGCCTCTGTCTGTTCTGATAAGGGCAGTCATTCCACCGTGCCCTTATCTCATCCCAACTACCTTCCAAAGGCCCCACCTCCAAATACCATCACATTGGGAGTTAGGACTTCAACATACAAATTGGCAGGGGTGGAGGGGACACAATTCAGTCCATAGGAAGAATCAAAACAGAAGGCTTGAGGGATGGATACTGTGGTTTTTATCCTAACAATCAATTTGAAAGAGAAGAGACAAGCTTAAGAGCCCCCACTGCCAGCCCCAAAGACAAGGACAGTCACATGGAGGGTTGGGGTAGGAAGGAGACAGTTTGGGGCTTGACCTTGGAGAAAGTTAGGGACAGAAGATAAAAGACCAAGGTACAGGGTAGGGGGGAGGAGAGGGCCGGGATATGGGGTAAGGAGGAACAAGTCATGTGGGCCGGCGTCAGGCTGCCAGCCAGATGCCAGGTTGCATGTAGGGGTTTGCATGGGTGCTGGGCCAATGCTTGCAAAGCACTCTCCTGCCTCCGGGGGGCTCTGCTGGGAACCCGGGCAGGGGAGCCACATTCGGTGTCCATCGCTGGCCCGGAACGTGCCTGCTTTTACCCATGGATTGGATGCTTGCTTGCACAAAAAGCCAAAGCCCCTCTAAACTGCCCTGTACAAGTACAGATTTTCAAGGGTTAGAAGAATCATAAACTCCTCAAAATAAATAGAAGGGAACCTTTGCACCCAGAGGCAGGGTGCTGATGGGAAGAAGAAATCCCAGCTTCACTGCTCTGATGGGTCAGGAGAATGGGGAGCCCACCTCCCTGGTTATATAACACTTGTGGTTATATAACATTAGCAGCAAGTGTAGCAGATAGGTATCCAGGCAGACTGGCACGTGTACTTACTGGCTTTGTCCCTTCCTAGCAGTAAGTAAGTTTCTCAGTATCTCTGTGCTTCCATTTCCACCTTTGAGATCTGGAGATGAAAATAGTAATTTTCATCTCATGGGGTGATAGCAAGAATTAAATGAATTAATGCAAGTAAAGCTTTTAGAGCCAGGTGTGGTGGCTCATGCCTGTAATCCAGTGCTTTTGGGAGGTCAAGACAGGAGGATGGATCACTTGAGGCCAGGAGTTCAAGACCAGCCTGGGCAACATAGCAAGACTCTGCCTCTACAAATAATAATACTAATAGTACTAATAATAATTAGCCAGGCATGGTGGTACACGCCTTAGTCTTAACTACTCAGGAGGCTGAGATGGGAGGATCACTTGAGCCCAGAAGTTGCAGGCTGTAGTGAGCTATTATCGTACCACTACACTCCAGCCTGGGTGACAGAGCAAGATCCTGTTTCTAAAAAAAATAAACATTAAAACTTTTTTGATCAGGTGAGGAGGCTCACGCTTGTAATCCCAGCACTTTGGAAGGCCGAGGAGGAAGGACTGCTTGAGCCCAGGCATCAGAGACCAGCCTAGACAACATATCCAGACTCCGTCTCTCCAAAAAAATAAATTTACCTAGGTGTGGTGGTATGTGCCTATAGTCCCAGCTACTTGGGAGGCTGAGGTGGAAAGATGAGGCAGAAGGATGGTCAAGGTTGCAAGTGAGTTGTGCCGTATCACAGCACTCCAAGTTTGGGTGACAGAGTGAGACCCCGACTGAAAAAAAATTATTTTAACAGTATTTACACTAGCTCATGGTGCACATAGCTATTGCTTTAAAAATGAGGATTTGTGCCATTTTAATATGATGGCTACATATATTTTCATATGGCCATTATGATCACCCAGAGGGCATACATGGCTAATGTCCGACAGCCAATCAGGAGAGAGGAAGCGTGGTCAAGAGCAGGTGCTAGGAGAGCACAGGCCTGGGCTGAGATGGGGCAACCTTGGTACATGTGCCTCTGGCCTCAGCTTCAGTTTCCTCCTTTGTAAACCGGGGATGACATCAAATAGCACTGGTAATCTCTTCATGGGCTATCTGACAAACGGTAAGTGTAAGACAAATATTTATGCCTACATTTTTCAGACAGGAAAACTGAGGCACAGAAGTTACAAACTTCCTCAGGGTCCCACAGCTAGGAAGCAGACATGTTGAGATCCAAGCCAAGGCCGTCTGCCCCAGGGACATCTGTGCCTGCACTTCAAACGGACTGTTGAAAATGTCATTTACTTTTTGTTAACTTTTTTCATTGTGGGCTGTTAACAGGATAAGATGACATTTGCCAAGCAAAAGGATAAATCTGTCTTAAATCTAATTTTCAGTGAATTTTTTTCCTCTGTCTTCTTTTGACAGACTAGCAGCCTTTAAACTAGAAACTATATAAAAATTCATTCCGGCTGACCTCTATCTAGACGGAATAGACTCCTCTGGGTGTTCATGTGCATTAGTGACTGATAGGCTTACCGTACGATATACCCAAATTCACATACCACACCACACCAACATCCCTATACAATCAAAAGGTAAACAAGTGCCAGCCGATGCTGCTTATTTCGAGTGGTAGTCAACACCACAAAGGTACAAAGCAAGAGTTGGAAGCTCCTTGGGACCAGCTGCCCAGTAAATCTGGCCCATGGGGGACCTGGTAGTTGTGTCTCCTTGGCCTAACTTCTCAACTTTGTATCATTCGGTAGCATCCATATGTGGTGAACACATCTTAGTTCATGAGATCCTGTACAAAATCAGCAACTCTCAAAGTGAAGCGTACCAACCACCTGCTTAAACAACACCTGGGAGCCAGACGTGGTGCCACTCACCTGTAATCCCAGCTACCCTGGAGGCTGAGGCAGGAGGATGACTTGAGCCCAGGAGTTGGAGACCTGCCTGGGCAACACAGCAAGTCCTCCATCTCTAAAAAAAAATATCTAAACACGCACACGCGCACACACAGATTTCATGGCTTTACACAGTTCTACTGAATCTCATCCTCTGGGAACAGGGCCGGGGAGTCTGCATTTCTAATGAGTCCTCCAGACCTCATACCTCAGGCATGTGTCGGGGCATGGAGCAGTAGAGGAACCCTCCTGGACCATGCGGCTACAGGTCTGTCTTGGAGCTTTGCCTCCAGCCCCTGGAAGGGCGTCTTAAGGTCCTGACCCCTGGAGGGGGCATCCTCAGGGACAGAGGCTGCTAGCTGGCATCCTGCGTGAGTGCTGGGGTCACCTTCCTTATGGACTCATGGGGGGGCGGCCTGACTCCCCGCTTCCCTACGGGGCTTTGTAGAGAAGCTACCTTTTCCCGGCTCTGGTCCCTGCCACCGCGTCAGCATCAGGAAAGGGAACCTCTGACCCCGCGCGCTCGCCGCCGTGACTCGCGAGGCGTCGCGCGCGGGAACGCCCAGCGCGGGGCGCGAGACCAAAGCGGC
>NW_007253013.1:1008371-1051430 GCF_000164805.1 Carlito syrichta | reverse complement strand
AGGGGCCCTCCGCGCGGGCGGGCACCCAGGCCTGCTTGGCGTCCGGACGGCTCGGGTTCCTAAGGACACCTTCTCCACCAGGCCCTGTTCTGCGCGCGCCGCCGGACACCTAGGCTGTCACCGCCCTGCCCTTGCACATCTGTATCCTCCCTGATGCGGGTCACAACCTCCGATCGCAGGTGCCACCCCCTTCCTGTGCCTCCCGCTTTACCCTTTCTCCTGTCCGTGGTTCTCAGAGGTTGCTTCCTATTAGAATCACCCGAGGAGCTGCCAAAAAAAAAAAAAAATTCTGATGCCCAGGCTGCTCTCCCACCAATAAACGCAACTATTGGGGTGACACCCGGGCACCATCATTTTGTAAAGTTTCCCAGGTGATTTTGTTGTTCAGTCATGGTGGCGAACCACAGACACAGACCTGGGTTTTCCAAACTTGAATAGGCTTTAAAATCCCCTGGGATCGTGTTAAAAATGCAGGTCTTGAGATCTGGGGAGGGGCCTGGAGTCTGCGTTTCTAACAACTTCCCGTGTTGCTGAGGGTTACCTTTGGAGCTGCAAAACACTCAACACTCCTTGTGCCTTTACCTCTCTTGTGTTGTGGGCTCTGGACCTGACCGAGGGGGTGGTGGTTGAATCCCCCCCACCCCACCTCCCACACTCACTTCCTAGTTTGGTGAACTTGGACGCTGTTCTTTGTGTCTAAAGGGGGTGGAGGTAGGGAGCAATACTTGCTGTGAGTTCCTGGTGAGAATGAGGTGAGACAGTGTCCCGAAGGCACCTGGTGCACAGTGGGTGCTTGCAAAGGCCAGGTGTGTTGGGATGGTTTCCCACTCCAGTGGTCCTCTTGGCAGAGGAGGCTGGGGAATGACAGAAGCAGAAGAACCTTCCAGTCCCTCTTCTCTCTGTTTCTTTCTTTCATAAGAGCACTGGGCTGAGAACCATTAACACTCCACTGTCCCCCAGGGAGACTGGAAGGAAAAGGAGGCACTGCTGGGGTGTGGGAGCCAAAGGGATGGGGGGAGCAGACCCCTGAGAAGGCTAGAGGGACAGCCCCCACCACTGGAGGCCTGAGTCCCTGGGAGAACAGGTCTCCTGGGAATGGTGATGAGGGTTGCGGGAAGGATGACCTGAGCAGGTGCTAAGGCCAGAGAAGGGGGCAGCTGGTCAGGATCCAGAAGACAGAGATACAGTACAAGGAAGAGGGCTGGAACCAGGGGAAGGGACTAAGTGTGGGGCGTCTTACTGCGCCCCCAGAAATGGTACAGCAGAAAGTTAAGTGTGCAGGCTTTCTGGGAAGGCCACTTGGGGCCGAAACTCATCCTTCCCCCTTGCTAGTTATGTGACCTTGGGCAAGGTGACTGAAGCTCTCCAAGCCTCAGTTTCTCCATCTGTAAAATAGAGGGATTTTTCTGTTTTTGTTTGTGTGTTTGAGTCAAGGTCTCACTCTGTCACTCAGGCTGAGGTCAGTGGCACTATCATGACTCACCACACCCTCGACTTGGGGCTCAGGTGATCCTTCTACCTCAACCTCCTGTGTAGCTGGGACTACAGGTGCACACCACCACACTCAGGTGTGTGTGTGTGTGTGTGTGTATTTTTTTAAAAAAACTTTTTGTAGCAATGAGGTCTCGCTATGTTGCCTAGGCTAGTCTTGAACTCCTGGGCTCAAGCAATCCTCTTGCCTCAGCTACCCAAAGTGCTGGAATTACAGACGTGATCCACCATGCTTGCCCCAAGATGGAGTTGTTATCGTCACTAACTTACAGGATGTTGTGAAGTCCAAACAAGGCAATTTTGTAAAGCCTTCAGGTCAGTGGCTAATGTTCAGTGAGCTTTCCATGGCCATGGACTATGATAATAACTATTATTCCCATTGGATAGATGGGCAACCGGAGGCGTACTCTCCTCTCTCTGTCCTGCATGTTGAAAGGTGCCTCTTGGGTTCCCGTTAGATCTGAACACCCTTTTTAACCAGTGGTATGACTTGGTGTAAGGCTGACCACATGCCCTGGTGCTGGCCTTCTTTTTCAGTCAGGCTGTCCCAAGGTCCCACCTAGAATATGTCTCCTTCAGGGTCCCAGAGCAGGGGTTGGAAGTTATAGGTTCTGGATCAAAGCTGGCTGTGCGACTGTGTGTGACAGGAGACGGTGAACGCTGCTGGGATCTGCCCTGACGCAGGGTGCAGTGGGAATGTTCTCTTGTTAATGTGCGTGAGATCGTGAGAATGAGCTTCCTTTTAAATCTCCAGTATAGCTCTGACAGACAGCTCAGAAGGCAGGATTTTTATAAAACCACCTTTCTTCCACACAAAGCGCATAGACATCAGCGAGAGACTTGGGACTGAGACCCAGGGCCACCACCCAGGGTTCCCACAGTGCACTGGGAGTGCCACAGCCTGCACTGTTCTGTAACTGTTGCTATTCGTGTCCTTCCTCCCGCCCCTGCCCCTCCCAGACAGTCAGCTTTTTGAAGGCAAGGACCAATCCTCCTCCACCCTGAATTCTCGGCGCTAAGTGCTCACTTATCAATACAAGAGAAACTGAGAGCCGTGGATCCTGGCCGGACCTCTCGCTTCTCTGGGCCTCAGTCTTCTCCGGCATGAAATGCGGTTTGGACTACATTTGGTGTCAGGCTGCCTCTGAATCTAACAAGGCCTAAATTTGCAGTATTTTTCATCTGGGTGTAATTCACTTTGTTTTTTCATCCCAGGTACGCATTCCTACTTTAACCTTGAATTTGTGTTTGCTTCTGACTCAGGAGAGTGGAGAATAAGCTTCAGAAAATAATTGTAAATTCCCTGCTGGCTAAGGCCTGGAATTCCTTTTTATTTCACAGTAAATTCTGCTTGACGAGGCCCTGGGTCTGGTTTTCATCAGAGGTGCACTGCCCCGATTGTTTTAGGCTGATGGAGCTCGTTTTCTCTTCCCCACTCACCATGGCAGCCTCTGTGTCCTCGGTGGAGTGACCATGCCCCACCCCCTTTTTCTTTGTCTGGGGTTTTCGGTTGACTGCTTAGGTCAAGGTGAGTGCCCCCTCACGCCCACTGGACCTAACGGGACACATAAGCCCATGAGACCATCACCAGCCACAGGAATAGATGAGTGACACCAGCCCCTGTCCCCTCTAAAATACCTCCCACATTTCACTGTTCGGCCAAAAGAGTCAAAACAAACACACTATTTTTCTTTAAGTAGAGACAGGATCTTACTATGTTGTCCAGGCTTGTCTCAAACTCCGGGCCTCAACGGATCCTCCTGTCTCATCCTCCATAGGTGCTGGGATTATAGGCATGAGCCACCACGCCAGTCACCACATCGTTTCTAAAGGGAATCTTTTCCAGGACAGCAGCCACAGTGGGATGTTCTGTAATATTAGCCTACCACATGGATATCTGCCACTACAAGTCACTATGTGTGGTAGATAGTCTGCAGAGTTGGGCACCAACAGCCTGTCCCTGTGTATACATCGAAGGGTGGTGTCTGTGCCTGTCCCCTTGAATCTAGGCTGCCTCGTGACTGGCTCTCCCAGTGGAATGAGACAGAAGGAGCACTGTTCCAGTCCTTGACTTGGAGGTGTGACAGCTTCCACTCTCACTCTCTTGCTGCCCTGGCCACCATGTATATAAAGTCCAGCCTGTCGTCCTGGGCAGAAAGCCAGCAGCCAACCCTAGGGCTGCAAATATGTGGGAGGGGCCCTAGTCCGGCCAGCCTGGCCCAAACCATGGCGGGGGGGTGTTCATCCTGAGATAGCCCTGCTCAGCTCTGCCCATGGTCCTGGTCCACAGAATTGGGAGCAGTAAAAATGGTTTTGTGGTTTAAACCACCAAATTATAGGGTGGTTTGTTACACCGCCATAGGTTAACAGAAACGCCATACATCTTCATTTGCAAAATGGTGGGTCTACCTTCCATCCCTGAGATCAGGCTAGCACCTCCATAACTTGGGTCCAACTATTTTTCCACAAATGAGCATTTTAACATCTGGCCCCCAAACAAGAGTTTGAAATTAGGAAAATGCCCCTAAACCCCAGAGGCTACCACTAATCCAACTGGAATTCATCAGGGAAAACAGAACAATGTACCATCTCAAAGCACTGGCTTTAGAGTGGGACTCCCTAGCTTTGAGTTCCAGTTCTGCCACTTTCTGAACATCTGGTCACGGACAAGTTTCTTTCTCCAAGTCTCAGTTCTCATCTGTAAAATGGGGTAATAATAGTACCTACTTACAGGATTAATGTGAGGATTAAATAAGATAATGTCAGTACCTTGCTTAGCATGGTGCCTGCTAATTGAAGGTTTTCAATAAATGGTAGCTATTTTCTTTGTTGGCTTCTGTCTAGAGAAGGAGTAAAAATAAACCAAAATACGATAACCCAACCCTGTCCCAGTCAATAAGAAAATGAAATCATACATCATGAGGGTCCCTACAGCACTGGCGTATAACATCTCTGTAGGTTCAGAGAAAATATAAAAGATTTCTTCAGTGTGAAAAAAAATGTGGAGTGCGTGGGAGGGGCAGAGGAAAAAAAATCCAGATAACGATTTGCTTTTGTTTCTAAAAGGATAATGCTCTTTGAATTTATGGTTAGAGGAAGGTCAGATAAAAAAAGGATTAAAAAAATTAATTTGTGACTTGGTCAAAATAAAGCACAAGATAGCAGGACATTGGTTAGCACATTTTTCGAGAAAAACAATAGTGGAACAACAGAAATCAAAACCTAACCTTCTACCATCTGTCACAGATGATTTTGTAGCTCTCTGCAAGAACCTCATTAGCATCTTCCAAGAGGCTGATGGGAGACACCAGCACACAGAGATGGAGACAGGGCACCACACCCTCACACACACAAGCCTCAGCCCTGCCTGGGGTAAGGCGACTGGACGGGCACTGGTCCTCTCTCCCAATTTTCTCGGCCCTGGGCAGGAATTTCACAGTAGAGGAAAGCTCTGTTTCAGCAAGGAGAGAGTTACTCTTAGAAAATCTCTGCTTCAGGAAGGAGAACAATGGGGAGAGACTGGCCCAGAGGAGACAAGAATAGCACTTCAAACCCATGTTTGCTCCTAGCTCTGGACCTCCTGGGTCTACCCTCTCAGCCTCATCAAGGGCTGCATTTTTGGGAGCTTTTAAAACCTGGGCCTGCCAGACCTGAGGGGCAGGGAAAATGTACTCTTCCCTCTCCCGACTCTGCAAATCCCCTTCCCTACATCCTTTCCATGGGAGAGTAAAACAATGCAAGGCTGTTCTGAAATGTCTTTTACCTATGTGGGGGCTGTGAAAAGAATGGAGAGCTTTGAAGGTCATGGGAGAAAATGAGTGATGGCCAGGAGATGGTTTCCAGAGAAGTCTGAAGAAATTCTGATTCTCTCTAATTCTTTTGTTCTGAATAAGTGTGTGAGGCTGGAACATGTATGCATGGACATATATGTACACTTACATATGTACACACATACATATACACACACTGTATGTATCTACACATATATATTCACACACCTACATATACATACACTGTATGCATATGTATACCATACACACATACATATATACATAACTACATATACACACATGTACACATATACTGTATACATATAGGCACACATGTACATATACTGTATACATATACACACATACCCAAACACACACACACACACTGCATATACTATATTCATGTATGCGTACATATACATGCATGCACATATATACACCGTATACATATACACACATGCATCTATACACACATATACATATGTAAAGATACACAGACATATGCATGCATTGTATACATATGTATGCATACATATGTACACTATATATTTACACATACACATACACACATACACATGCACAACCCTGCATACATATATGCACATACATCCACATGTGCACACACATGTACTGTGTACGCGCGCACACATACTACACATATACACGTGTGTATACATGTACACACTGTCATGTATACACGTGCATGCACATACATGGTATACATATATGCCCATATCTATACACGTATATGTACATATACTGTGAACATATATGCACACACACCTAAATAGACATACACATATACACATACTATATACATATATATACACATAAACACATGCACACACACATACATAACCCTGTACACACATATATGCACATACATCTACACATGTGCACACACATGCATGCTATGTACATATATATGCACACATGCATTTACACACTGTATACATATACACACATACATATATACACACACATGCATGTACATTTGAATGAATCAAATGACACCCAATGATATACGTTTCCTAGGAAGACTGAAATCTGTGGGATTCTAGAAATCACTAAAACTCTCAGGCACTCAGGACTCAACTGGACCCTTTTTCTGGGACCAGAAGTGTAGAAACCCAAGCCCGAAGGGTCACTTAACCCACCCAGTGCGATTTTAATTTGGGTCCTTGACTCCTTTGCCTTGGTCTCCCCACCTGGAGATACTCTCCTCCCCAGAAACAGTGCCCATTGGTATCCTCTGGACTCCAAACACTGACCACATGAGCTAGGGACTTTTGCGGAGGGGGTCCCCCAAAACTTTAGAAGCTGCATAGGCAGAGAGGTACATAGGTCTAAGGGAGGGCAATAAAGTAGAAACAGACCACGCAAGCTCTGGTGGTATCCTTGGACTGGAGCTTCCAACCTGCTAGATTCATCATTCACAAAACTAAGTGACAACATGGAGCTCCTTTTAGGAGAGTCTCAGCTAAGGCTGTGAGCACTCATCAGACCTAACATGAATCCATGAGTGAGACCCTCTAGGCTGTGAGGGACCCCAGTGCCAGCTAGCCTCGGCAAACAACAGGCAGTACATGGACCCCCATCACTGAGAGAGCTCAGCAACACAGGGCCCAGGCAGCAGTGAGCCGGGGATGCTGATGGAACTACCGAGCCCTCTGTCTCCTGGTGTTCCCTCTCTCTGTTGCTTTGTTCTCGTTCATGGCTGAGGGGAGGGAGGCAAGGATTCAGACAGGTTCATGTTGATGTCACCATAGCTCAGCAGCCTCTGAGGAAAGAGAGCTTGTCCTTCCAGTACCTGTAAAACCCAAGGGGAAAATGTTTGGCTGGTACAGCTTGGGTCATGCATCCATCCTTTGGACAACTGCTGAGGATGGGGTCTGTGAACCACATAGGGTGGGGGTAGGGCTGTAACTCCAAAGGAGGAGATGTCATAAAAGTAAAGGGCAAGGGAAACTGTGCTCACACAAAAAAATAGGTAATTGCTCCATGTGCATAAAATGCATCCAATATTGGGCCAGGCACGGTGGCTCAGTCTTATAATCTCAGCACTTAGGGATGCTGAGTCAGCAGGATTGCTTGAGCCCAGGAGTTCAATACCAGCCTGGGCAAGTGAGCAAGACCTCATCTCTACCAAAAAAAAAAAAAATCAAATATTGAGTGGATACATATGTTTGTAGCATTTTTCGTTTGCTCACGGAATGCATATCGCACAATGGTTGACTGGTCACAGTCCACCACATTTGCCAATCCATGGGTTGACTGACATGGATCATCATGGATTAAAGTGTTTTAAAGGGTCCTCATCAAAGCCCGATGGTCTTCCTGAACGTGGAGAATCACTCAGGTCAAAGTGGCCCTCTTTGAAATGACAAAACCAGCCGGGCTTGGTGGCTCAGCCTGTAATCTTGCACTTTGGGAGGCTGAGGTAAGTGGATTGCCTGAGCCCGCGGGTTGGAGACCTGCCTGGGCAACTTGGCAAGACCTCTACAATAAATCAAAAAAATTAGCCGGGCGTGGTAGCGCGTGCCTGTAGTTCCAGCTACTTGGAAGGCTAAGCAGAAGGATTGCCGGAGCACAGCAGGTCGAGGCTACGGTGGCCGGGAGCGGCCGCTGCACTCCAGCCTGGGCGACAGAAAAGAAATGACAAAACTATTTTCTTGCCATGCTTTCCCTGATAGCATTCTCCCTGTCCATAGCACAAGTGTTTGGAGCTGCCTCTGCTGCCTTGATTCCTCTGTTAAAGTCACACAGGAGAATATGTCAGAAGTGTTTGTTTCTTCAAATCTGCAAAATGCAAGACACAGTCAAAACACAACATTGTCACTTCAAATGACAAATGATAAACAAACTCCCAACACAATGGTGTTGCCATGTCAAAAACAAACGCTATGGACTTGTGCATCAGCCTAAAAAGCCAGAGTGTAGTCCCAGCTGCTCAGGAGGCTGAGGCAGAAGGATCATCTGAGCCCAGGAGGTTGAGGCTATGATGAGCCATGATGGTGCCACTGCACTCCAACCTCGGCTACAGAGTGAGACCCCAACTCCAAAAAACAAAAATGGTTTTGGAAAATTGGCTATTTCAAATAAAGCTAAGCATACACTTATAAGGAACGGTGCGACTCCTAGGCATAGACACAAGAGAAACGAGCGCATACACCCAGAGAATGCCTTGCACAAGAACTTGCAGAGCAGCCTGACTCACCAAAATCAAAACTGGAAATAACCCAAGTACCCATCAATGACGGAATAGACAAAGTGTGGCCTGTTCACGTAATGAAATACTGCTTGCCAATAAGAAGAGCTTGAACATTGACATGTGCAACAACATGGGTGAGTTTCACGACAATACCTTGGCCTGAGCAGCCACACGCAAAAAGGACATAGTGTGTGATTCTATTTATGAGAAATTCAGGAATAGAGGAAGCTAATCCTGGCTGTGCCCAGTGACCCCTTTCCAGTGCCACTCTCGGGCCGAGAATGACGCACACAACTTTTCTGGAATACGGAAGTGAGACCAGCTCATAACAAGGGGGAAGGCGTAGCGTCCATACATGGCGGAGGGGTCGGTACAGACTCTGTGGGTGGAAAGAATGTCTGTGGTCTCGGTAATTCTGGAAAGCAATGCGTGCGGCTGCCCTGGCCAACATGGTTTGTGGAACAGCTGGAAAAACACAGAGCTTTCAAAGAACACCAGGGAGGATGTGTGGCTTCACACAGGAATCAGATCTCAAAAGGCAATGCACACCAGGAGTGTGACCCCAACGATGACCGTTGCTGTGGCAGGTGGCTTCCTGCCCAGCTGAGGGCAGAGGGTGGCTGGGGGGTGGGGGGTGTGGCAGATCTTTTCCTGTGGTGTGGGCCTTGTCCTCAGGGCTGCCCAGGCCCAGGGTGTCCCTCCCTCTAGTGGTAGGCAGAGTTCCTTTGGGGGCCCTTTTCACTTCATCTGAAACTGAAAAGAGTGTATGAAACAGAAAGAGGACTGCAAGGTGCCTGCTTAACAACCGAAAGATCAGATCAGATACGGTGACTCACACCTGTAGTTCCAGCTACTCGGGAGACTGAGGGGGAAGGATGGCGTGAGCCCAGGGACTCGACATAACCAGACCTCGCCTCTACAAGAAAAGAAAGAAAGAAATTAGCCAGGCATGGTGGTGTGAACCTGTAGTCCTAGCTACTCAGGAGACTGAGGCGGGAGGATTGCCTGAACCTAGGAGGTTCGGGCTGTGGTGAACCATGATCATGCCATTGCACTCCAGCCTGGGTGACAGAGGGAGACCCCAACGCAAAAAACAAAACAAAAATAAAATAAAAGGTCGGGTGCAGTGGCCCATGCCTGTAATCTCAGCAGTTTGGGAGGCTGAGGTGGGAGGGCTGTTTGAAGCCAGGAGTTCAAAACCAGTCTAGGCAACAGAGTGAGACCTCGTCTCTACAAAAAAATTTAAAAGTTTCCAGGCATGGTGGCTCAAGCCTATAACCATAGCAATTTGGGAGGTCGAGGTGAGAGGATTGCCTAAACCCAGGGATTCAGGACTAGCCTGGGCAACATGGCAAGATCTCATCCCTACAGTAAATTAAAAAATTAGCTGGGCATGGCAATATGTGCCTGTAGTTACAGCTACTTGGAAGGCCGAGGGGGAAGGATTGCCTGAGACCATCAGGTCGAGGCTGTAGTTGCTGTGAGCATGTCACTGCACTCCAGCCTGAGCGACAGAGTGAGGCTCCAATTCATAAACCAACAAACAAACAAATTAGCTGGGTGTGGTGGTGTGAACCTGTAGTCTCAGCTACTTGGGAGGCTGAGATGAGAGGATCACTTGAGACCAGGAGTTCAAAGCTGCAGTTAGCTGTCATTGTGCCATTGCACTTCGTCCTGGGTGACAGAGTGAAAGCCCGACTCAAAAAATAAAATAAAGTCACCCAAAGGTGAAGAACTCCTTCACAATCCAAGCTCCCAGCAGCAGTTCACAGAATGGCAAAGGCCCTCTGGGACCCTGAGAGCCACCCTTTTGCCAGTCTGCCCATCAGTTCCTAGGTACTGAAGTAATGACTTTAGGTAGTTGGGAAACAGAAAGATCAAAACTGACTGCTCATTTGTATTACCAGAATTTTGTGAAACCTACAGTAAGCTGAATTCAGAAAGGACAGGGCCCCACAGAAACAGACCACAGGGGACAGGCCCTTGGGGGCACAGATATGCCCGGAAGGGGCCGTTTGACAATGCTAATCCTGTTCAAGTATTTACTATGGCTTCTCTCTTCACATGCGTTTCCCTCAAACTGATGGGAAATTCTCACTTTTTGGAAGATTGGTAATGCATTTTATTGTTCTTGATTGTGTCCAGTTTTTAAAAAAGAATGTGTTAAGTGCTCTTCAGCACAAGTAGTGAAGTACCTTTGAAGACTCGTGTGTAATTCCAGTCATCTTTTGGTTAGGAAGAAAAATTAACCCAAGGGCTACTCCGACCCAGAATTTCAAGAAAATGGAAACGTAGATTTCAGTTTGAATTGAAACACTGAGTATAATCATACCTAAAGGCGACAGCATCACTGGAAGGTGATCCCCAAGTGAAATGGAGAGAAATCAAGAGGGAGACTAGGTGATCAGTCATCTGTGGGCGTGACAAGGAGTCAGTGAATAAGCGGCTTCTGATAACCTGCAATTCCAGAAAGAGCCAGTCTTTCTGTCAAGAGACAGACCCAGTGTCATCCCAGCGAAGCAATAATTTCATTGCTTGCAGTGGTTAACGACTCAGACGAAAAATTGCCTATCAGGCACAATGTGCACAGGTGGGAGTAGCGGGCACACATAAAGCCCAGACTTCTTTGTCACTATTCAATGCAAACAAGTAACCAAAAACTATCTGTACCCCCTAAAGCTACTGAAATTAAGAACAAAAAGATCCCTCCCCCAAAAGACCCGAAGACTGGACGTCATTAAGCCCAAATCTTATCAGTTACCAAAAATGGTGAAGCAAGTCACGCTGACATGAAATATATACCAAGATAAAATCATTTTATTTAAATTGGATGATGTGTCTGTATTTTTTTCCTGTCTGGCGCTCTTAGGTCTTTGAGGGAATTGGTGTCTCCCATTCCAAGTGTTTCTGGTGAGTTATTAATCCAGGCTCCTGGCCCCGACACAGTGATCTGAATAAGAAGGGAACCAGCAGGGCAAATACATTGATATATGGGTGGTAGAGAAAGCAGCTTTTTTTTTTTTTCTCCCTCTACTGAGGTTGTTAGAATAAATATCTGAGGCTGAGGGGGAAGAGCTTTCTGTAGAACAAAAGGAGACAGAGAGGAGAGACAGAGGAAGTGGTTTACAACCTTGACTGAACACTGGAATCACCTGGGGAGCTTGAAAAATCACTGGTGCCGGGCTCCCAACCCTAGAAGTTTCTATTTGATTGGTCTTCGGTGCTTCCTGGGCCTCAGGACTTTTTTTTTTTTTTTTTTTTTTAAATCAGGGTTTATTGGTACCTTGACCTCCTGAGCTCAGGTGATCCTCCTGCCTCAGCTTCCTGAATAGCTGGGACTATAGGAGCCAGCCACCCCTGCCCAGCTAATTTTTTTTTTTTTTTGTAGAAATGAGATCTCACTATATTGTCCAGGCTGGTCACAAAATCCCAGGCTCAAGCAATCCTCTCGCCTTAGCCTCCCAAAGTGCTGAGATTACAGGCGTGGGCCACCACGCCCAGCCAGAACCTCAGGACTTTTAAAAGGCATCTGGGTAATTTTTATGGGCAGCTGAGGATATGAAACACTTCTCTAGAAACACCAGGTCATGTTCAATCCCTGAGGCCTAAATCCCAGCAGCTCTTCCTGATTCTATAACCCAGCTTGGTATCCTCAGCTGCCAATAACTTCTCTTTCTCTCTATGCTTAATTTAGTTTGAGTTGAATTTCTGTTATTTGCGGCCAAAAGAAATCTAACTAAAAATACCCTGTAATCATAGCTAACATGGATTCCGCCTCAGTGATGTGCTAGGCACTGTTTGAAGTGCTTTTCTTGTATTAACTTGTTTAATTTAATCCTTACAGGATCCCTAGAACTTGAAAGATGTTATTATCCCCATTTTACAGACGAGGAAATGAGACATCAAAAGATTAAGTGCCTTGCCAACATTTACACAGCCTACAAAAGCCAGGCTGGAATGTGAGCCAGAAACCGTCCTCACCCACCTCACCTCACTGCCTCTCAAGGTAGAAGTGAGTCGAGAGGCAAAGTCTCTGCATGGAGCCCAGAAAAGGGGTCTCCAAAGAGCTAGAACAGGAATGCTTTTCATCAGGAAGAAGATTTGGGCTGTAGAAACAGAAAGCTCCAACTCAACCAGCTTGCACATTTACTTGACATATGGAGAGGACCAGGGGTGGGGCAGTTCCAGAACTGGCCAAGGCCATCAGATGGCACCTTGAAGCCATCAGGGGCCCAGCTTCCTTCCCTCTTTCTGCTCTGCCCGCTCGGCATGCTGGCCTCTTCCCCAGGCTGGCTCCCCACATCTAGCAAGAGAGCTGCCATCCTGGCCATCATGTCCTCGTAGAACAGTCACAGGCAGAGCGAGGTGTGGTGGCTCATGCCTGGCATCCTGACCTGTCGATTCACCTGTGCCTGTTTTTATATGGCAGAAACACCTTGTGCAAAAAGCCTGCAGTAGAATCCCCCCTCGTGTTTTGTCACGGAAGGGAGCTGGGAACAGGAATTCAAGACCAGCCTGGGCAACAAAGCAAGATTCCATCTCTACAAAAATGCGAGAAAAAAAACTTAGCTGAGCATGGTGGTGTGCGCCTATAGTCCCAGTTACTTGGAAGGCCAAGGTGGGAGGATGGCTTGAGCTCAGGAGTTTAAGGCTGTGAGCTCTGATCATGCCACGGCACCCTAGCCTGGATGATAAGAGCAAGATCCTGCCTCTTAAAAAAAAAGAAAAGAAAAATAGAGGGTGTTGGGTCCGATAGGGATGAGAACCACTGTTTGGACCAATGGAGATTCACCTCCTGGGGCTGAGAATGGGACTTCACCCCCTTCACCCCCTGTGCCTAGGCCAAGGAAGGTGGGTACCAGGACAAAGTCAGGGTTCTTTGGGGAATGAAGAAGAGGGAATTGGCCACAGGTAGCAAGAACATTGCTCTAGGCAGGTTCTATTTGGTGCTATACAGGAGAGGGAGAGAGGCTCTGGGTTTGGTAACCACAGACTTCCAGGCAAGAGAGAGGAGTTTGTTGTTGAGAAGGACACAATCCTCAGGTCCATCATGGCCCGGATAAAATACTACAGACCAGACCAGGTGAGGTGGCTCACTTCTGGAATCCCAACACTTTGGAAGACAGAGGCAGGAGGATCGCTTGAGCCCAGAAGTTCGAGACCAGCCTGGGCGACATTGTGAGACCTCGTCTCTACAAAAATTAGCTGGGCGTGGTGGCGCATGTCTTTAGCCCCAGCTACTCAGGAGGCTGAGGCAGGATGATTGCCTGTGCTCAGGATGTTGAGGCTGTGGTGAGCTGTGATTGTGCCACTGCACTCTAGCCTGGGTGATAGCAGGAGACCCCAACTCAAATAAATAAATGAAATGCCACTGACCAAATCCACCTTTCTTACCTTCAATTCAGTTGCACTGAGCAGTTTTTCGGTGACTAACTTGGCTTTCCAACTACCCTGATTGTAGGAAGAACGAGCAGGGGTGGCTCCTAACGCTGACCACTAGCATTCTGGTCTTGGAGAAGGCACATTCTCGACAGTGAACAGATGCCCTGTGTTCTGATGAATGTGTTTTCCCTGAGGATTTGGTTAAGTCAACCCAGAGCCTCAGAACTGACCTATTCCTGGGTCCTGACAAAGTGGAGTTCTGGGACTCCCAAAGCAGCAGGGGAAAAAGACTCCCTCTGGGCGCTGGCACCTTGGGCAACAAAGCAAGACCCCATCTCTCTGGAGGCGCTTTCTGAATAACCAACAGCTTCCCTGGATGACAGGGGCTTCCAGACTTCTGACCAGGTAGCCTCTGAGCTAAGGAAATGTCATACAGATGCCCAATATGGACAGCTATGGCACTGTCCTGTCAATCTTCCCCTGTGGAGGGGGCTTCTTGGACACTTATAGGCTCTGACAGCTTCCGTCTGCTCCCTGAGTCATAGGACACAACCTCAGCCTCAAGCATCCCCCAGTTCCTCCCTGGGGGTGGGAGAGAGAGCCAACCCCACAGAAGTTCCTACTTAGGGCCTGACTCCCCTCAGTCCCACCCATGGGAGTGCACTCAGGTGGGGCCCTCTGTGAGCAGGATTGCCTGGTCAGGCTCCTTCCTAATCATTTTTATTTTGCTTCTTAAAGGTGGAGAGAAACAAACTCCACAGGCGAAGTCACAGCCAAAGGGTCAGCAGGGGAGCAGACCCCTCCAGGCCTCCGTTGCTGCAGTTGAGTCAACAAGCACCACAGTATTGAATATGTCCAACCAAGTCATTGGGAGGAGAGGCCACTGGCTTTCCATGCTTCATGGTAGAAGGGAGTAGTGGTTTCCTCTCCAGACCTGAAGGCTGCATGGTGCAGCACCCCTGCCAGGAGAACTCCAAAAAACCAGGCCCCTTGAGCTCAGCAGCAGTCAGTGGCCTCCACAAACCCCAGGGCCTGGAGTCCCAAGGGCCTGGCAGTCCTGGGAGAGAGAGATGGCACTAACTCCCAGGGCCAAGACAGTCTAGGGGGCATGCCTAGGAGCCATGACTTGGGAGTGCTTGGTGTAACCAGGGAGGCTTTAGTCCTCACCCCGTGAGCAGCTGAGGCCACGGAGACCAGGTGCTTGCTCACCACTGTTCATTTGGCAAATACTTATTGTCCAGTGTCTGGAGTATTCCACACACAGCCACAAAGAAGAATGAAATCATGTCCTTTACAGCAACATGGATGTAGCTGGAGGTTCTTAGTCTAAGGAATTAGCGTAGAAACAGAAAACGGAAGTCCACATGTTCTCACACAATATACCCATAGAACATACCTGGACAGGTAACCCCTAGAATCTAAAAATAAAAAGATTGCACTGATATGATTAGAAAAAAAAATATATATATATCAAGTGTCTATGACATGCCAAGCTGTGCCAGGTGCTTGAGATGGGCCTGGCTGTGATCAAAGCAGAGACTCATGCCCTGATGGAGTGGGGGAATCGCAGCAAACAACTCTTATGAGTGCGAGAGTTTTCTTTATACTTTTTGGCATATGAATGGGCTTGCATTACATTTACATTTAGGAAAAACAGGCCGAGTGCAGTGGCCCACACCTGAAATCCCAGCACTTTGGGAGGCCCAGGCAGGAGGATCGCTTGAGTCCTGGAGGGCAAGAGCAGCCTGGGCAACGTGATGAGACCAGGTCTCTACAAAAAATTAAAAGATTAACCAGGCATGGTGGTGCACACCTGTAGTCCCAGCTACCTGGGAGGATTGCTTGAATCTAGAAGGTCGAGGCTGCAGTGAGCAGTGGTCATGCCACTGCACTCCAGCCTGGGTGACAGAGTGAGACTCTGACTCAAATAAGTAAATAAATAAAACTAGAAAAAACATTATTAAAGAAAGTTATTAGAAATTGTTTTTGAATAACTATCCATGAGGAAATAAAAATGTTAAAAGGAAATATCAGGCAGTTACACATCTGCAGGAACCGTGGACTTTAGACTCTGAGGAGGCCTTAGGAGGTATGGTCAGAAAATCAGCACCAGGTGGTTCTAGACAAGCTGAATTTGAACTGTTACTGTCAAATAAATTATAAGAGAGCCATTGCTGTTAGTCAATCTGGTGATGTTTCATTCATTCGCTTCATTCTTCGTTTGAGAAACTTTATTTTGGAGATGGGGGTCTTGCTCTGTTGCCCAGGCTGGTACAACAGTGTGATCATAGCTCACTGTAGTCTCCAACTCCTGGGCTCAAGCAATCCTCCTGCCTCAGCCTCCCAAGTAGCTAGGACTACAGGTGCATACCACCATGCCTAGCTAATTTTCTCTTTTAGTTTTTTTGTAGAGATGGAGTCTTCCTATGTTGCCAAGGCTGATCTCCAATGCCTGGCCTCAGGTGATCCTGTCACCTGAGTGCTGGGATTACAGGCATGAACCACTGTGCCTGGCCAAGAAACACTTTTTGAATTAGGTTCTGGAAATACAGAGACAAGTAAGTTGCCATCCTGCCCTCTAGAATCCCACATGCCTGTTGTGGGCAGATACATGTCCAGTTACAAATGGCAGAACGTCCCAGGTGCCATGGTAGAATTAGGGACAGGGTGCAGAAAAAGGATCTTCCACAGAGGCAGGGTAACCACTTTATTTGGCTTGTAACATAGAGCCTGTTAGGTAGTAGGCTCTCACTCTATTCCTGAACAAATTGTGTTCAGGCAAAGCTTTATGGACCTGGTGACCAGGTCACTTGAGCCTGGAAAGGGGATGGCTTTGGTTCTTGCTTCCATTTGTCCTCATCCCTTCCTTGGTAATGTCAATGACGTTGAAGTGTTCTCAGACCCACCGCCAGCCTCGCTCTCATCACACATACTGTGTGTCCTTGCATTTTTATTTCCCCTGCAGTAGTTCTTTATTTAATTCTGCTCTCATTTCATCTCAACCAGCTCTTTCCTCATAATATTTTGCTCCTACTTCACAAAGACCACATCTTTTTAGGTCCTCACAAAGATGCGAAACAGTTTTGTAGAGTTCTTTTCTGGTGCCCGAAGCATATCGTCTTCAGAAATACACCCTTCCTCTAGACTTCCAGATGACACTCCATCTCCTTCAATCTGAAGTATTTCAGAACTTTATCCTGCGGAAAAGGAAATCTGTATGGATGTACTAGTTACCTAAAGACATGGTGTGGTTTTCTCTGGACTCCCTTCGGTGTCCATTTGGATGTTGGTGGAATCCCATTCTCAGACACACCTGAAAGACAGGATCATTTACAGAGCTTAGTGCAATTTCTAGTATCTATAAAGCATGTATTCCTTCAGTGTAGCTTTAGAGGATTGAGATCGAATCTTCGTCTACATCTAATATCTGGCTAGTTGATATTCTGAATAGGTCAAATGTGCACATATGCACATATATACACATACACACGACAGAGTCTCTGGAGTATATCATTACCAGGTCTCTCCCTGTATCTGTCATCACCAATACATCACTTTGGAGCTGTACTTCCCCAACACCACCTACCACCTACCACCAGCCTGTGCCTGAGCACCCCCACCATGCACATACATGCCTAATTTTTTCCATGATTGTTTTCTGGGAGTTTATTTGCTAAACTAGGACGTGTAATTTCTAATAAATGCAGAAAGATCTGTTGGTGAGATCAGGGAAAGAATATAGACTTCAAGAAATTGAGAGACAAATTCCCAACTTTCTGTCTGATTCAGAACCTGGCCCTCTAAGACAGAGGTCAAAAATCTAGAGAGATAGAATGTCTAGCTTTAGGTCAGGTGAGGTGGAACACGCCTGTGATCACAACACTTTGGGAGGTTGAGACAAGAGGATTGCTCAAAGCCAGGAGTTTGAATCTAGCTTGGGCAACATAGTGAAACTCCATCTGTACTAATTAAATAAATAAATAGGCCAGGCATTTATAGACCCAGATATTTGAGAGACTGGGGGAGGAGGATCGCTTGAGTTCAAGAGGTTAAGATTATGGTGAACTATGATTGTGCCACTGCCCTCCACAGTCCTGCCTGTGCAACAGAACAAGACCCTGCCTCTAAAAACTAAACAAACAAACAAAAGTCTAGCTTCTTTTTTTTTTGGCATTACAAGCCTGCTTTGTTTGAGGTGCTGGAATATGCACTATTCCTGAGTTTCTGTCTCAAGTTGGCCTTACAGAACTTAGAATTACATTTCTTCCACATTTGGGCAGTGGATTTTCCAATTTTCTTAGCTTCTGATAGGGTTATACATTTTTATTGTTTTGCGCCTTCTAAATAGGTATTTTAGTAGAAAGTTGATGAAGGTTAAATTATGCACTGATAAGCAGATTTTTATTTATTTGTTTGTTTGAGTTAGGGTCTCACTTTGTCACCCAGGCTGAAGTGCAGTGGCACACTCACGGCTACTGCAGCCTCGACCTGTTGGGCTAAGGCACTCCTTCTGCCTCAGTCTCTTGAGTAGTTGAGACTACAGTTGCTTGCCACCACACTCGACTAATTTTTTGATTTATTGTAGAGACGAGGTCTTGCCATATTGCCTAGGCTAGTCCTGAATCCCTGGGCTCAGGCAATCCTCTCACCTCTGACTCCCAAAGTGCTGGGATTACAGGTGTGAGCCACCATGTCTGGCAAGCAGATTCCATTTAAAAGCAGCATCCCTGACTTATTACAATCTTTATTCCTTTGTTGATTCATCCAATGAATATTTATTGGGTACAAATCATGTGCCTGGTTCAATGGTAGACACCAATAGTAAAAACCCTGTCCTGTTTTTATGAAACTTAGCATCTAGTGGGTGTTTCAGGCTCTAAGAAATTACTTACAATATGATAGATGCTTCAAGATTAAGTACAAGGAGGTTTTTCTCTATCCTAGTCTCTGGGCCATGAACCAGATGTCATGGAAGAAAACACCAAAAGAATTGGTTGAGGTTTAGTGCTGGAGGATCTTGATGACATGTTAAATTAAGACTTTGATGGGGGAGCCACTATCGTTCTGCCTTAAATATTCAAAATATTTAGTGCAAGGAAGCGAGTGACTTGTTTAAAGCTGTGATTGAGGACGTTACTCCAATAGTCAAGTAAGGGGTGGACTGAGGTGGGAAGAGGAGAAGCAGGAAGGCCAGTCACAGAGGCAGTCCCATAAGGCCAGCAGAGAAGCACTGAGAACTTGAATTAAGAGTAAGAACGGGCTGGGTACTGTAGCTCAAGCCTGGAATTCCAGTGCTTTGGAAGACCAAAGCAGGAGACTCTCTTGAGCAGGAATTGGAGGCTACAATGAGCTATGATTGTACCATTGCACACCAACCTGGGTGACAGAGCCAGATTCTGTCTCTATTAAAAAAAAAAAAAGTAAAAACAGTGGAAAGAGAGGAGCATGGCATGTTAGCAGATCTGGCAACCAACTATGTGTGGGTGACACAGGAACCCTGGAGATGATACCAAGATTCTAGGTGTCTAGGGAAATAGTGGCACCGTGTACCCAACAGGAAAGCCCAGAGCAGAAGCAGAACTGGGAGAAGATGATGATAGTGGCTTTGGATGTGTTGAGAGCACAGTATCTACTTGTCTCCTCTTTCCTTCACTTACTTTAACTCAGCACATTATCTCCAATTTTAGGCTCTGATCCATGGAGTATTGAACAGTTTGACAGAGAAAAGTCCAGACAAACCCCTTTGAAAAAGATAGCCAGGCTGAATCAACAGTAATTATGCTAACTCCTCACGTGAGCCCATATGCTTTGGGGTCATGTGCAGCTAGCTTGTGCTTTTCATCATAAAATGCCCCCCTAAGAAATGAACTTTCTTTGCACTCCCAAAGAGTAGGTGTGAATTATAATTTTTCATAGGGAGTCAGCAGGGCACAAATGTAGGGACCTTTGCTCAAACCATAAAGAGTGCCAACTGTCAGGACAGAAACAGTGTTCCAGAAATCCTATCATTCCATCTTAAATATTCAAAAACTGTCACTCATTTGCAGGGAAAGGGTAAGAATAAACTTGGCTCCACTCTAGAGTTCATCAAAATCTGATTCTATTCTTCAGTACGCAGATTTCCAGTAAAATTCCACACCGATCTGCCCGTCCCTGAGGTCTGTGGGTACCATAAGGGAGACAGAAGTCCCAGGGCAGCTCTGATTAATTTCCATCTTAAGCGTTGACTCTTGCTTTTCAGGGAGACATGAAGGAAAGGCTGACATGGGTAATTAAAATCCACGGATAGCACAAACACCCAATGTAACCAGAAATTTCAAATCCTCCTCCACCGAATTTATTATTTTTTTTATTAAAGGTGCCAAGTAGCAAGGCTCAGCCCACCTTTGGGGGCTGGATCTAACCAAATGTGAACGCCTCAGAAGGCAGGCAGATTGGAGCAAGAAGAAGGAGAAGGAGAAGCAGGAGGAAAAGTCAAGGGCAGTGGGCCCTTCTGAAATTGAAAATCGACCACTCTTGCCCACTCTGTGGTGGTGTCATTTGGAAGAACCACAACATCAGCACTGTTGGCTTACACTGAGGGCTGCCAGGCAAAAAGGCCTAGAAAGGTCAGCTTACTTTTTTATTCAGCACTAAGGAGCAACTCCCCAATGGCATCAACTGACCTCCAAGAACCCAGATCCTTCCCATTCACCTCAAGCTTTAAGCTCTGCCGGTTTCAGCATCGATATAGTCCAGACCCACTCCACTTGCAACTGCTTACATTTTAGATGTCCTTCCACCCAGCCCTTCCCGGGGTCCTCATATGGTCTCCCGCCAGCCTGCCAGTCAAGGTTGCACAGTATCTAACCCAAATCACACCTTACCTCTCACTACTCTGCAAGCCATATACTGCCTCTAGCCAGGTTCGCACACGAGTGCTGGAGCATTCACCCCACCTTATATTTGCTCCTGTTATTCCCTGATCCCCTCCCCCAACTCCCCACCAACTACTCTTGCTAGAATTGTAGCTACTTTTCAGGGTCCAGCCTTTCCTTAAATCCTTATGCTTTCCCCACCTCAAAGTGACCCTTCCGTCTATTACAGTGCTTTATGAGGACATCTTTTATGACACCACATTATGCTTTCTATTATATCACGGTAGCTGATATCCCCTATGACTCTGATGCTCTCCGAAATGTGGGTCATGACCCATTAGTGAGCTTTGAAATCACTTTAGTGGGTCATGACCTGAATTCTTAAGAAATGAAATAGAACAAAACGGAACATTTGAGATTGCATTACACATAAATATATTTCTCACTTTGGTTTGCGATCTAAACGCTCGAAAGTCACTGTGTCATGTAGTAGTGATGTTGTCAGCTTTTATTTAATAGAAAGTCTTGATACAAACAGCTTGAAGAACAAAGAATGTATTATCTTACATAATGAGAAGGCTGGAGATAAAGCAGCTCGAGGTTTGCTTTCTCGGCAAGTTATGAGCAATATCAAGTACCCAAGTTTTGCCACCTCTATCATCTTTCCAACTATCTCCCCTCAGGTTTACAAAATGGCTGCAGGAGTTCCTTGCATCTTAACAGCTTCCAGTAGCAGGGAAAAGGTACTGTGCTTTGTGCTTTGAGTTTCTATTGATCAGCAAATAAATCTTTTCTAGAACCAGGTGTGGTGGGTCACACCTATAATCCCAGCATTTGGGAGACTGAGGCTGAAAGATTGTTTGAGCCCAGGAGTTTGAGACCAGCCTGGGCAACACAGTGAAACACAATCTTTATAAAAATTAAAAAGTTAGCCAGGCATGTACCTGGGACTACAGGCTGAAGCGGAAAGATTGCTTGAACCTAGGAGGTCAAGGCTGCAGTAAACCACGATCATGCTACTGCATTCCACCTAGGTGACAGTAAGACTCTGTCTCAAAAAAACCCACAAACAAACAAACAAAAAAAAAAAAAAAAGAAAGAAAAAAAAAAGAAAGAAAGAAAGAAATCTTTTCTGGAACCTTCCCCACCCCAGATCTCCTTCCATTGCTCTTTGAAATAAAGTGAAATCAACAAATTCTATGCTTAGTCAGGAGTGGCAAGGAAAACTAAAATGAGTTTAGATGAAGAAAGAGCTCCTTCCATGAGCATTTGTCTGGTTCTACCGGTCAGGAAGAATGGGGGATGGGGGTGGGGGGGTGGACAGATGGGGGATTATAGGCAAGCAGAAGCATCTTCCAGCCACACACGAGACACATCATGGGAGAGCCAGGGTCCCTTTCTCTGCCACACTTACCACGTAGCAAGTCTAGACAGTCACCTCCATTTCCAGTGATAAATTAAATCAATTGCTTTGCCTCAAAGAATGAATATTCATGGGGTGCAGAGACCAGAAATCCAATTTGAGACACCGAGACATCCTGCAGACATAGCTTACAATTTTGGCTGCTATGGAACTCATCAGAGGCTAGGATTTTTTCCACGTCTTAATTTTTCCATGGCATTACTAAACGTGAAGAGCTGGATCAGCAGTATCATATACTGTATGTAATACCATTTCAGTGAAAAATACATATTTATCACGATGCAGATGGCAACTGGGGGCTCACAGATGGAACTGTGGCTCTCGAGACAAGAGGGCGGCGGGTGTGGAGAGAGGCAGCATCAGAGGTGGGGAGACATGACGTCATCCCTGAGCTGGGGTTTCTTCGGGAACCCTGGCAGGATAACTGCTGAATCATTCCGTGAGGCAAGCCATTGGCGTGTTCACTGAACGGAGGTCACTGTGATTAAGCCCTTGTGCGTTTCACGCTCTCCTTAGCATCTCTGTTTATGTTGCCATTGAAGGCCAGACTTGAAAACATGAACACAGAAAAATCGTATCTGCAGAAGTCAGTGGCAGAGAGGAGGAAGCTTGTGATGTTTTTCCTCTCTCTTGAATGCACACACATGTGCGTGCATATACACACACACACACACACACACACACACACACCCCTTATCAGTGAAACCGCAGGTTCAGAGGACTTTGAACTGCGGAAAAGCTTTTGCCTTGAAGGTAGAATCTTTTTGTTTGCTCCTGTTTCAAGCACGAGGTCCTCCCATCTGCCCAGGAGATAAAACTCAACTGGGAGTGCCTTGCAGTTCCTTGAAAGGCGGCCTCATGATCTGGAGGAGCAGGGCCAGAGTCTTCTGATCTGCCAGACCACTGGGTGCTGTGGGGGCATCTGATTGGCCAGTGGGGACCAGGGCCGGAAGACAGTGGACGTGGATTCTGCCCTTGCTTCTACTGTTAACTTATAACCTAATTGTCAGGCTGTGCTGGGTCAGTGGGCCTCAGGCAGAGTGCCAGCTCTGCCACTGCTCACTTTAAGATCCACTTTCAGCTTGGGGCCCCATTTTCAGAAAGTCCTTGCAAACCAGACAGTGTGCTTGCAAGGACAGCCAGCATGGGCGGTGTCCAGAAACTGTGAAGAAATGACAATAGTAAATTAGCTAGGCGTGGTGGTGTGCTCCTGTAGTCCCAGTTTGACTCAGGAGGTCGAGGCGGGAGGTTAACTTGAATCCAGGAGGTCGAGGCTGTGGTGAGCTATGATGGCACCACTGAACTCAAACCTGGGGAACAGAGCAAGACCCTGTCTCTAATTAAAAACAAACAAACAAGTACACAATGGTAATAATTACTATTGTATAAAGCTTTTCATCGCATTATCTCATTTGATTTGCTTAATTTTCTAAGGTATTTACACCCATTTTAAAGAGATTCTAGCTGGGCATGGTGGCTCACTCTATCATCCTAGTACTATGGGAGGCCGAGGTCGGAGGATTGCCTGAGCCCAGGAGTTCGAGACCAGCTTGGGCAACACAGCGAGACCTCATCTCTACAATAAAAGAAAAATAGCCAGGTGTGGTGGCATGTGCGTGTAGTCCCAGCTACTCGGGAGAATGAGGTAGAACGATCATCTGAGCCCAGAAGGTCAAGGCTGCAGTGAGCTGTGATGGTGCCACTGCCCTCCAGCCTGGGTAGCAGAGTGAGACCTTGACTCAAAAAAAAAAGAAAGAAAGAAAGAAAGAAAAGAAAAGAAAGGAAGAGAAATTCTAGAGACCACAGACCAGAGAGATTCAGGCTGGTACCCAGAACCTTCTTGAATGGATTACTTAACAGATGGCTTGGGAAAACTTGAGAAGGAAGTGGTCACCACAGAAGACTGGCCAGGCTTCACCCTCATTTTCTTCCTATGGCGTGACCCACCTTGATGATAAGAGCTAAGGTATGTGGAGTGTTTTCTACATGCCAGCGCTTGCTAAGTGTTCCAAAGCATTTAGGCTCCACAACAAACTGGGAGGTGGATGCCATTATTATTTCTATTAATAGATGGGGAAACTTTAGAAAGAGAAGCATCTGCTTTTTTGTCTGCACCTGTCCCCAGTTTTCCTCCTGTACCTTAAAAGACTGGCTTATTATAGCTATTCAGGACTGTGCTCCCACATGTCCGGGGACCCCTTCCCTGCCCACCTGTTGGAAGTAGCCCGCTGCTGGCCTCAGGTCCTCGGTAACACTCCCCCACATCCCTTTCCTTCTTAGGACATAAAATCTGTAGAATCTGTTACCTCTTATCTGCTTACTCATTCCTTGTCTATTTTTATCTCTGCTATTCAGATACAAACTCAGTGAGGGCAGGGACCTTGTCCCTCCTGTGTGTCCTTTGCTAGCGCTGTCTGGATCACAGCAGGAATTCAATAAAATATTTGAATGGTTGAATGAGTGAGTGCATGCATGATTATGGTTAGTGGGATTTGGATCCACCTTTGTCTCATGCCAGAGAACAAGTTTGGTGCCCCTTGTGCATTTTACTCACTCAGCCATCTAACAAGCTTCTTGCATCATCACCAAGGGCTGGGCACTGAGGTAGGACCCGGAGAATGGAATGAGTAGGGCATGGTCTCCGCCCTTGACAATCTCACCTCCGAGGGGCGGAGGTCGTAGTTGGAACAGGAAATGAGGTGGGGTTTGTACAAACTCATAAATGAAAGCACAATGTCAACACGTCTTATGCAGAGAGTTAAGCACACAGTGATGTCATAATAGAAAGACGGGACTACTTAGCTGTCCCTGCCAGATTGGGAAGACTTCTGTGGAGGGGATGACTTTGAATTTGACCTTGAAAGAGGACTCGGGGCTGTGAGGGAGAGGAGCCGTGTGCAGAGGCAAGTAGGGGAACACACGGGTGTCTAGGGACCAACATGGAACTCCTCCCCATCCTACAGTGTTGAGTCACATTGGGACCTCAGTGTCCCGTGGATAGGCAGCCCCTGACAAACTGACTGCTTAGTGGGAACATCGTGAAGGGGATCCTGCATGGGAAGAAGTAGAAGGCACTGGGAGGGGCGTCTGATGGCCCCGAGGGGTGTCTTCCAACTCGAAGGGTCACGTGACTAGGAGACCTGTCTCATGGAGAAAGGAACCGAAAGACAGAACCAGAGTATAAGGACATATTCTTGAGTACAGAATTCATGTGTGTGTGTGTGTGTGTGTGTGTGTGTGTGTGTGTGTGTGTGTGTGTATTCAGAGTACAGTCATATTCTTGTCCTAAATTTGGAGAATTTCCTAATGGGGATACCTATAACTAAAACATACATATTCGCTTGTAGTTTCTGAAATACTTTCTCAAACATGGTCTCATTGAATCCTCCACTAGCCTGCTCTGAAGCCCAGAAAGGCCATCTATTATTCATTTATTGGGTCAACATTTATGGAGCACCAAGTGCCGGGCCAGTCCTGGGCCATGCCAAGAAGTCCAGCCCCAAAAGTTTATAGACAAAAGAAGCAATGACAGCACAGCATGAAAGGCCATGGCTCTCTTGGCATGTAGGTGAGGGACTCAGCCCAGGGACACCTAAGTAAAGGGCTGGATGTGGCGGCTAGAGGCCTGGGCTGGAGTCAGTCTTGCTCTGCACTGGCTCACTGTGTATTGGGTGATTTGGGGTAATTAAGTGAGAACATCACTATATGAGTACAAGTTAGGTTATAGTTTGGCTGCTAAAACAAGACCCTTAGGCCAGATGCAGTGGCTAATGCCTGTAATCCCAACACTTTGGGAGGCTAGTGTTGGAAGATTGCTTGAGCCCTGGAGTTAGAAACCAGCCTAGACAGTAGAGCAAGACCTCATCTCTAGAAACATTTTTTTAAAATAGCCAGGTATGATGGCACAGGTCTGTATTTCCAGCTACTAAGGAGGATGAGGAGGAAGGGTTGCCTGAGCCCTTGGGGTGTTGGGGAGTGGGGTAGTGCTGAGGCTGCAGTAAGCTGTGATCATGCCACTGTACTCCAGCCTGCATGACAGAGTGAAACCCTGGCTCAAAAATGAATGAATGAATGAATGAATAAACAAACAAATAAATCAAACAAAGACCCTTACACTGATGGTACTTAAACAAGATGGAAATTGATTTCTCCCCCATGGAGCCATCCGGCCAGGGATCATGACTTTGCCCCAGGAATTCATGCAGGGCCAGGCTCTGTCCACCTCTTACTCTGCCAATTCTAGGGGGCTGACCCCATCCATCTGGTCCAAGATGGCTCCTCATCACAACACATGCTATATTCGGATGCAACTTGATACATCGCTTACATGATAGCACCAGGACCTGCTCCTCCCTCAGCAGGACTCCATTCCTCTGGATGGGAGTCTGCTCTGTGTTCTCAGACAAGTTCTTTCATCATAGTTTCAGGAGAATTTGGACAGCTCCATGTAGCTTCATGTACTCTCAGTTTTATGGCCAGTATCTCCTCTCTAAGAGCCAAATGAAAGTCCTGGACCTGACTCTCAGTGACCTGCACCAATCTCAGTGGCCAGTGTTAGGAGAAGTTGTCAGCTAAGGTGAATTAGGATCTTCCCCTCACCCGCACCAGCAACTGCATGGCTGGGTGTGAGAGAGACACGAGTCCCCACACAAAGTTCTCCATACTGTTTGATGAGAAGAAGGATGAAGGAGTGTAAAGTTGTTTTAAAAAACTCACACTCCTACCTTCAATTAACTATGTATGCTTCTAGAATCTATGGTCTATAGCAATGGTTTTCAAACTCCATCCAAAAAACCCCAATTTTGACTATGCCGTCAGTGAGCACATTTATTTCCTTGTAAGTTTACACATGCGCTATTCTACTAGTGCGTGACTATCCATCCTGCCCTACATCCTTGATATAGCATTTCCTAATGGGCACATGGCATCCCAGAATAGACTACATTTCCCAGGATCCCTTGCAGTTAGGTGTGGTCACGTGACTAAACCCCAGCCCATGAAGTATCAGAAGGGTGGGCGGGGCATTTCCAGGAAGTGTCCTTAACAGGAGGGCTTCATTTCTTCCCTTCTTTCTTCCTTTCTGCTGTTTAGAATGTGGGTAGGAAGGTTGGGCCAAAAACAGCCTTTGGTAATGAAATAGAAGCCACACGTAGAGGATGTTGGAACCATCAGAGAAGACTCCTTACCAGCCCTGGACATCTTCCTACCAGACTCCACTTACACGAGAGAGAAATAAACTCTTCTCTTGTTTAGGATATTGTTGTTTTCATCTCAGCCAATTCTAGTCCGACCCAATACAGTCATCCATATTACAATATATGTACCAAAATAGATATAAAAAGAAGAGATACGGTAACTATAAAGCAGCTGGGTGCTGTGGCCCAGGCTTGTGATTCCAGCATTTTGGGAGCTGAGGCAGGAAGATTACTTTAGCCCAGGAGTTAGACACCGCAGGCTGGATAGCATAGTGAAACCCTGTCTCTACAAAAAATAAAAATATTAGTTGGGGATAGTGGCGCATATCCCCAATTATTTGGGAGGCTGATTGAGCCCAGGAATTTGAGGCTGTGGTGATCTATGATCATGCCACTACGCTCTCCAGCTTGGGTGATAGAGGGAGACACTGTCTCTAAAAAATTAAAAATTAAATATAAATTGTTATATTAGATAACTTTAGAAGTTCTGTTTTTCTTGCATTCCACTCAATGGAGTCACATACCCCTAGGGCTTGAGGTTCACTCCTGCCCCCTGCACTTTAGAGACCTCTGGTCTCCTTGGCCCAGACCCTGTGGGACCCCATATGGTCAGTTACAACTGTGTGGCTTTTTACTTCTTCTCCCCTGAATACATTTTGCTCTTTGAGGGAGGGATCCTGAGGGAATTCTCTGAAGACTTAGCACAGCTAGGACAGGATCTCCCTAAGTCCTGGCCCCTTCTGGGTCTTTTTCCATCATCCAGACTTTGCTTTTGCCATGGAGAAAGAAGGCAAGAAACTGAACCTAAAAAGTGGGCAATCTGTAATTGCCAGAAAAACAGATGTGCCCTTGGAGCCGTGTGGCTTCTGCTAAGGTGCACCCACTCACAAACCAACTTCTCTGTGCATGTGACTGTGCTAACTGGGCCGGCATCTTCGGGAAAGAGTGAGGGAGGGGGCAGAGATGGAATGCTTTGTTGTCTGAAAGCTTGCTCCAGGCCTCGCCCTTTCTCTTCTCTTCCCTGGAAGGCAATGCCCATGAGGTCACGCCCGTCAGCCTGCCTCAGAAGTTGTCAGCGTGGGCTCGATTCCATCACTCTGAGCTGAGGGTCTGCAGACCCCACTTCCAGGCTGTTCCTGGGAAGCCAGCCCCTGCCTGGTCTCTTTAGGATCCGGGCGGGTTCTACTCCCTCCCTCCTCCTCCATGAGCCATCAGTGTCCTGATTGTATCACAGCTTCGAAATTCCCTGACTCATGCCATCCTCGGATTTTAGAAAAGAGTTTATTCTAGTGGTGTAGGTGGCACGCTCCACCCCCGCCCACTCGATCCAGCTATTTAATTACAGCACCCACGTGTGGCAGAGGGGCCAGGGAAGGAGGGGTGTGAGGAGGGGGCGAGGGGCTCCCGAAACCAGAAGGCGAAGGCGAAGCCCTGGAGGAAAACTTCGTGATGATCTCATGAGGAAAGGAATGCATTGGGGTCCAAGGAATGGCTGGCCCTTCACCCCAAGTGCAGGCAGGTCGGAAATGAGGAAGACCTATGAGGTCATCCAGGACCGCTAAGAAAAAGAAACGGAGCTGGGAAGGGAGGCATTTTATATCCCACATCCAGGCTGTTCCCCGCTGTTCTCCTACACTTTTAGGTAGCCAGGCTGTCATGTGATTTGCTAGTAACCATGGCAACGAACCTTGTTTTCTGAAGTCCGTGGAGAGAAATCCCACAGAAAAGATCAGCGGTGTGCTTTACCCAAGGACAGCTGGCCTTTGACTCAGCCTGTTCTCCATGACTGCCTGGCAGTTGTTGTTGTTGTTGCTGTTGTTGTTGTTGAGGGAATGGCAGTGATTTGCTCTCTGTTGAGCTAGAGACATTGTGGCTGGGTTTTTTTTTTTCCTCCTGATTCCTGTCTCCCCTATTCTGGAACAGTCTCTGAAGATGAAAGACAAAAATAGCTCTCTTCCAAGGAGAGGATGCTAATGCACTTTCTGTACTTTCAAAGATAGGCTCTTTAAAAAAAAATTAGTAAGACATCCTCCTCCAGTAACCTAAACCCTGTGGCAAGTCCTGCCCTCCCTGGCCACAAGAGAAAGTGCTCATGAAAGCCTGAGAGGCTAACACCCTGCTCTGTGCCATGAGCAGCCACAGAGAGAAGTGCTCTGTGCTACAGAAGAGTGAACAGCAGCAGCAGGGGTGTTCACCCACTCGATTGTGGGCACCACCACGCCCAGCTTTCAGGCAGAGTTGGAGGAAGTGGTTCAGATATTCTTTGTTACAAGCGAAGAACATAATTATAATTTGGTGAAACACCCATTTGTTAAGTGATCCAGCATCCAACAGCCAAATGATTGCTACAGAACAATGTGTGAACATACATGGTGGCCACTCTGAGCGGCACTGTCAATCTGCCTATGCAGGGACAAGCTAGTCAGGTGAGGTCTTTTTAGTGGGTTCAGCCGTGAACTGCCTGCATGGCCTTGAACACATCACATAGTCTCTTTGGGTGTCAGTTCCTCCATCTTTAAAATAGGCAGTGTGATGTTGGTATAGTCTTTCTTACTACATTTTGATAACAGTCATATTTGATAATATGGAAAGAGTACTTCAAAATATAAATTTAAAAAGTACTTCAAAACTATAAATCTAGCCAGGCTTGGTGGCTCAGCCTGTAATCCCGCACTTTGGGAGTCTGAGGTGAGTGGATTGCCTGAGCCCGCGGGTTCAAGACCCACCTGGGCAACTTGGTGAGACCTCATCTCTACAATAAATTAAAAAAAAAAAATCAGCCGGAGTCAGGCTCGGTGGCTCAGCCTGTAATCCCGTACCTTTGGGAGGGTGAGGTGAGTGGATTGCCTGAGCCCGCGGGTTCGAGACCCACCTGGGCAACTTGGCAAGAACTCATCTTTACAATAAATCAAAAAATAATCGGGCGTGGTAGTGCGTGCCTGTAGTTCCAGCTACTTGGAAGGCTGAGGCGGAAGGATCGCTGGAGTCCAGGAGGTCGAGGCTGCGGTGGCCGGGAGCAGCCACTGCATTCCAGTCTGGGTGACAGAGTGAGACTCCAACTCAAAACAAAAAAACAAAAAACAAAAAACAAAAAAAACCCTATAAATCTGAGACTAAAAAATGTTTTAAAAACTATAACTCACTACAAGATATCCTTATCCTTTTTCTTAGTTGTGGAAGTAGCCATGTTTACCTTTTATTATTATTATTATTATTGTAGAGACAAGGTCTCACTATGTTGTCCAGGTTGATCTCAAACTCCTGTGCTCAAGCAAGTCTCCCACCTTGGCCTCCTGAAGTGCTGGGATTACTGGCATGAGCCACTATAAAATGTAAAATGGAAGTATCCATTTTGAAAGGATTCAAAAAGTTGGAATGAGTAAGCAATTAGGTCAAAAAGCTATGGCAACGCAAAGCTACAGAAGCTACCAGAATGTGGTTTTTAGCTAACATTTAATGACTGCAAAGTAAATTGTGTATTTCATGTCATCTTAAAACCTCCACTGGTGGTGTTAATTTCTGTTTAGCAGATGAGGCCCAATGTCATCTAGCCAGTGATAGGATCAGGATCCCAGTCCTGGCCAGTCTGATTCCCAGGTGTAGCCAGCTGCTGGGATGTCACACTGGGGCCATTTCATTTGAAGCATTCTCTGTGCTGTTGGAGTGAAGTCTCCAGGTGGTATCCTGGGTGCTTACCTAGTAGCATGCTGTGTGTGTGTGTGTGTGTGTGTGTGTGTGTCTGTTTATAAAGAGGAGGCTGCCTTGCTTCCTTATTTTGAGGTCACCGATTTGTCCCATGGGAACATGACCATGGCCTGGTTTCAGCAGTGAGAAGGGTAGCACCAGTAGTGAGCCTGCAAAGCCAGGGAGAGCTGGAGCCTCTTGATGCTGTCGCGGAGGCAGGAGCAGGATCAGATGGTTAAAGGCCAGGTCTCCTGGGCTGCTTCACTTTGGACCGTCTAGCCCAACTGTACAGTCACTCTTTCAGAGCCGCTCGACTTTTTTCCCTCTTCTTATGCCCTGGAAGTCTCACAGCCTGGGCTACATCAACAGGCTTCCTTGCCCTTTGTCTTCTGGTTGCATTTGGTGGGTGGGGAGCCCTGGCAGGAGAGCAGTGAGTTCAGGGTTCGATTCTCCAGGCTTCTTCCCTCCTGGGTGGCTGAGGTTGGCTGCTCCTTACCCGTCAGTGGTAGGGACTTGTGGCTGTTGCTAGTCCTGGGGTCTTGTATTCTTCCTTGCAAAGTTTTTTTTCTTTCTTATACTTTTCTAAAAGCCCCTTTACTAAACTCTCCTCAGTTACCTAACTGGAGTGTGCTCACCTGTCCCCTGCAGGGATCCTGCCTGATACAGTAGCACAGTCCCTTCCTCCTAGGACTACTGTGAGAATGAAATGAGCCAGTGTGAGGGGGGAACCAAAAAACCCGGAATTTATTTATAAAAATTGTGTGTTTATTCTTACATGTTTAACCTTGAGTCATCTTCAAAGTACTCTCCATCTGGTGCAATGTACCTATTGAGACGGTTTTTCCACTGCTCAAAACAGGTTTTGAACTTTTCATTTTTGGTAGCTTGTAGTGCTTCTGCTGTTTTTTTGTCTCACCTCTTCCACATTGGCAAAACGTTTCACTTTGAGGACCTTTTTTTTTTTGAGTTGAGTCTCTGTCGCCCAGACTGGAGTGCAGTGGCCGCTCCCAGCCACCGCATCCTCGACCTGCTGGGCTCCAGCGATCCTTCCGACTCAGCCTTCCAAGGAGCTGGAACCACAGGCGCGTACTGCCATGCCCGGCTGGTTTTTGATTTATTGTAGAGATGAGGTCTCGCCAAGTTGCCCAGGTGGGTCTCGAACCCGTGGGCTCAGGCAGTCCACTCACCTCAGTCTCCCAAAGGCGCGGGATTACAGGCTGAGCCACAGAGCCCGTCAAGGACCTTTTTTTATCCGAGAAAACCAAAAAAAGTTGCTTGCGGGAGGGGGGAGATCGAGTAAACAGGGAGGGCGGAGCGTGGGGGTCATGCTGCTTTGGGTGAAAAATTGTTGAACACTCAGTGCAGTATGGGCAGGTGGGCTGGTAAATCACCCATTATGAAATGGGTAAACACATTGATGGAATCTCCAAAAAAAATTCACTGAAGCCAAAGGCAATCTTTTACTACACGAGCTGGTACACTGATGCCAACGGGTTCCTAGAACACTTACCTAGCGGGGGAAGCCCTTACTAAGAGAGGCCTGCCCTCCCAAAGATAATTCCGTTTTGGGGGATTCCCTCCCACCCTCCCCCCTGTACACATGCTCTGTAGAGTTAGCAGGTAGGAGCGGGACTAGTCCCCTTCCCTGTGCATTTGTTCTGGGGCCACAGTGTGACCAGTCAACACTCTAGCTGCATGGCGGGTGACCTGTGGAGGAGCCCAGCCTCCATGCCTTCCTAAGCTTTGGTCAGCTTGCAAAGGGAAACAATGCACATCCAATCCACATCCATTTCTATAATGCGAAAAACAAAACAAAACAAAAAACCACTAAGCTCATTGAAGAAGCAAATGAAAGATCAAATGAGCATATTCATTTCTCCTAGAAATATATAAAGCAGTGGCCATGTGCGAAAGGTAGACCTGGCCTCTCTTGCTTATAGAGCTCACACCCCAGTAGTAAAGGCACACAGTTAAACGGGGGGCGGGAGGGGGTTCCTGGGAAATCTTTTCCCTTTTAATTAAAATTGCTGTAGGGGGATGAATGGTGAGGGAAGTGACTTTTAATTGAGCCCTTATGTGCCAGGCACAGTGCAAAGAATTTTATTTACATTATCTCATTTAATTTCACAACAAGGGGTGGGCTGGTATCCCCTTTTTGTGATGAGGAGGCTGAACTCCAGAGAGTTCATATGATTTACCAAGGTCACTGATCATTCAAATAGCATTTGTTGAGCACCTACTATATACCTTGTCCTGCATTCCTGCTTTTCAAGAATTCAGATAGTGGAAGAGATATATAAACAAGCATTTATCAAAAGTGGGTTATGGGCCGTGATAGCGAGTACTCAAGACATTATGGAAGACATTCAGGCGAGATCCTCAACCCAAGGTGAGATGTCAGGAAAGATTTCAGTGAAGGCAGCCTGGGGGAAGTGAGATCTCAACTGAGTTTTTTTTTTGTTGTTGTTGTTTTGTTGGAATCTCACTCTGTTGCCCAGGCTGGAATGCAGTGGTACAATTCTAGCTCACCACAGCCTCCAATTCCTGTGTTCAGGCGATCCTTCTACCTCAGCCTCCAGAGTAGCTAGAAATACAAACACACATCCGGCTAATTTTTTTAATTGTTATTTTTTGTAGAAAGGTGGTCTCACTATGTTGCCCAGGCCGTTCTTGAACTCCTGGCCTCAAGCTATCCTCCTGCCTTGGCCTCCCAAAGTGCTGAGACTACAGGCTTGAGCCACCTTGCCCAGCCACAATTGAGTTCCAAAGGTGAGTTGGTAATAGCCAGACTGGGGAGGGGGCGGTAGGAAGAGAAGGGGGCTTCCTGGGCAGAGGGGTGCCCTAGCAAAGAACATGGCTGCAGAGGAACCAGCGGGGCAGGGAGTGTGGACTGTGAGTTGTAGGCAGGAGTTGGGCGCCGGCAGAATTTGTCTTTTGTGTCAAGAAACCTACACGGCAAACCCTGTAGCTAAGCCACCGGTTAAGAGTTCACACAGGAGAGTAATGTGGTCAGATCTGGGTTTTAAATAGATCACCCTTGCAGTTATGTGAAGGACACATTTGAAATGGACAAGACTGAAGCAGAGAGTCTTTTTAGGAGGACTAGTAGTCATCAAGGCAAGAGACAACAAGGTCTCCAACCAGGTCAGATATCCGAGGAGAAGGCAACTGTTTGAAGAACTACCTTAAGGGGTAAAATCTCAGGCATTAATGACTACTTGACTTTAGGATAGGAGAGAAATTAACTCCAACCCCCTTCTCCTCCCGCCCCTCGTGTGGGTGCTAGGGTAGGGGGATGGATGGCAGGGCCACAAACTGAGAGTGCGCATGGAGAAGAAAAGGCAGATCTGGAGCCGTGGTGGCTGTTGTCTCATTTGTCCGGGACATTTTTGCACCTCTGGCCCCACTTCACTCTGATAACAGACCCCAAGTCGTGGGGCCATAACCCAAGGCGGGCGTGTCAAATTCAGTCCTGGGAAATGGAAACTACCTAGTGACCTGGCTCTCACCCACCAGACACCAAGTTGCTCATAGCCCTGAATTCTAGGAGCCACCTGGTAAGCCCTCTGATTCCTAAGCTTGTCGGGATCCATTCCTGTGGCTCGCCACCCATGACTTCTCATGGACAGGTGGAGAGTTCAGCTTTGGACCCAAAGAGTTTCAGGCACACGTGACGTCCACGTGATGACCAGCAGCTCCAGGAAACAGGAATCAGAGAGGAAAGGTCTTGGCTGTGGTTGACACTGAGAAAGAAGCAGACCACCGAGAGAGAGAGAGAGAGAGAGAGAGAGAGAGAGAGAGAGAGAGAGAGAGAGAGAGAGACACTGAGAGACTGGCAGTAGACAGAGGTTGGAGTCCAGGAACAGGTAAAGGCTGAGAGGAAGGAGAAACAGAAATGTAGATGACCACAGAGAGCTGACGAAAACAGGAAAGCATGATTTCTTAGAAACCAAGGGTATAAGCTTGGTTTGAAGAATGAGTCGTTGGAGATTTTACAGACCGCGACAGAGAAGCCAAAGACGCTGGGGCTGAACTTTGGACCTGATAAGTAGATTGTTGATGCCCACAGGGAAGTCTCACTGAGGGGGAAGGAGGGATGCCAGGCCGTGAGGCAGCCATGTGAATGGGCTGTGAGGAAGTGGAGATGGTGACTTGGGAGTTTTTGATGAGAGACGAAAAAAAACTAGACGGGGTGGGGGCAGGGAGGCAGGGTCAGTGGCGGGCTCATGTTAGTAACTCCAATCAGGATCAGCCTGACCCCAAAGCTCACCGCGCAACACCTACTCACTTGTAGTCTGAGTGAATCAGGATTTGTTTGGTAAAAAGATAACCCCAGCCACACAGGGGATCAGAATTTTCGCAGATCAGAATTTTGCTGATGTGTCAGCTGCGTCATGGTAGTGGCATGACTAAGTGTGGGAGGGGCTAGTGAGAAGTCTCCCCCATCCCTAACCTAGAGACAGGCTCTTGCTTCGTCACCCAGGCTGGGGTATGGCGGTGTGATCAGGGCTCACTGCGGCCTCACACTCCTGGCTCAAGTAATCCTCCTGCTTCAGCCTCCCAAGCAGCTGGGGCTACAGACTTGAACCACCATGCCCAGCTTCGCTGATGAAAATTTTGAAAGTATATAAGCTGGTAGATTTCTTGTGCTACTTTGTGCCTGACTTGGTTCCTAGACAGGTCAAAACCAAACAGCAGCAGCAACAACAAAATGAAGAAAAAGGAAGGAAAAACTCTCTTTGTCCTTTTGTGTTCAAATGAAAGTTCCCCTCCATGCCTCCCCTTCCCCAGATTCAGGGGATAAAACAAAACAAAACAATCCAAAAAACCAAACATCTCAGATATCAGTATTAGAAAGACAATAACTTCTCTCATTGTTCGTTTATAAGAATATATTCCTTCAAGGAAAGCTTTGGTTTGGCAGGTGTCTTGTGCTAACTAACGCTTCATGGATACAATATTTCTTCAGATATTTACTGGCAAAGGATGAATAAAAATAGAATTGAGTCAATGACAAGTTTTATAAAAAGCTATTTAAAGTTACTTGAAATTATAACATTTATATTTGCTCATTGTAAAAAGTTTGAAAAGTACAGAAAAACATAAAAATAGACTGAGGTCCCATCACTAGTAGTAACGTCGGAATCGTTCCTTCTAATCTTTTCATTAAGTAGCGGGTCCGTTTTGGTTTGTTTGTTTTTTGATTCAGAGTCACCCAGGCTAGAGTACAGTGGCACACTCATGGTCACTGCAGCCTCGACCTGCTGGGCTCAGGCGATCCTTCCACCTCAGCCTTCCAAGTAGCTGGGACTACAGGCATGTGCCACCACGGCTCATTTTTTCATTTATTGTAGCAATGAGGTCTCGACAAGTTGCCCAGGCTGGCCTTGAACCGCCGGGCTCAGGCAGTCCTCTCACCTCCACCGTCCAAAGTGTTGGGATTCAGGTGTATGCCACCTTGCCTGGCCCTCACACATCTAGTTTTGACAACTGTTTTTGTGGCAGATCCACTCATGTCGGTTCTAAGGTTGGATCTCAGGAGCCGAGTCATTGTGTGTGAGGGGAAGGGAAAAGGATGATAAACTTAAAAGGAGAAGGGGAAAAAAATCAATTGGGTGGTCTAGTTTTAACATCTCTGTCACGCCTGTAATCCTAGCACTTTGGGAGGTGGGAGGACTGCCTGAGGCCAGGAGTTCAAGACCAGCCTGAGTAACATAGTGAGACATCATCTCTATTTAAAAATTTAAAAAGTAGCTGGACATGGTGGCACACACCTGTAGTCCCAGCTATTTGGGAAGTTGAGGTGGAAGGATTGCTTGAGTCCAGTAAGTCAAGGATGCTGTGAACTCTGATCATGCCACTGCACTCCAGCCTAGGCAATAGAGTTAGACAGTCTCTAACAAAAAAACAAACAAACAAATGAAAAACTCCAAGAGGACAGAGCTCGGGAAGCTTCATGAGAGTTGAACATGTGGAGGTTCCTGGAGGGTGACACACCCAGAAAGGGCATGGAAGCACCATACCCATTTCCACATACTTTGCCCCATGCGTCTGTTAATCTGTATCCTTTGTAATATCCTTTATAATAAACCAGTAAACATGCGACTTTCTCCTAGTTCTGTGAGCAGTACCAGAAAATTAATCAAACCTGGGGGGGGGTAGAAACCCCAATTTATGGCCAATTGGATGGAAGTATATATGACAACCCCTTACTTGTGATTGGTGTCTGAAGTGTAGAGCAGTCTTGTGGGGCTGAGCCCTCAACCTGTGGGATCTGACCTGTCTCCATGTAGACAGGATCAGAATTGAATGGAATTCAAGGATACCCGGTGGGTGTCCCCTGCAGAACTGATTAACTGGTTGTTGGAGGGGAGAAATCCCCACAGAGGTCACAGAAGTCTTCTGTGTCAATTGAGTGAGAATATAGGAGAAACTGAAGATACTTATCCCTGTATGTTCAGGCCACATATGTGTTTTGGCTAAGAGAAGCGTTTGTGGTGGTGATGTGAACAGAGCCTCGAAATGTGCAATTGTGGTTTGCTTGGCTTTGTCGCTTTCTCTTTGGCCATCTGCCACAAGATGAATTTGCCCAGATGGCCTCTGGTCCTGAATAAGGAGACACTTGGAGTAAACCTAAGCACAACCAGCAGCCTGGAGCCAGGTCTGGTTTCAACTCTCCAATAGTGTCATAATGTCATAACCAACCTGCATACCCATAAGCAAAAATACATGTGTGTTACTGAAAGGCACTGGAATCATGGGATTGTTTGTTACACAGCATTATCAGACTGCTCTAATGGCTCAGATGTGACACTTCAGTCATCTTTGCCATCTCCATTTTCTTTGTCCCCATGGTTGTTTCTGGCCGGGTCCTCCAAAGCACCTTTTGATCCTCTTCCATATCTATCCCCTGATTTCCAGTCCACAACCACCACCCTTCACCACTTCGTAGTTGGGTTCCTGCAGTGGCATCCATGATGAACTCTTATTTCTTCCCCCAGATGCTGCAGTCTGTGCTGGACTCCACTGTCTTACCAAGTCCTTGCCCAACAGGAAACCTCTGCTTGAGAATTTGAAAAAGCTTCTATCCTTTTAGAACCTAAGCAGCCAGGCAATTCAGAGCTAAGTTGTATGCACAATTTTCATAATCATCCTTAGCCTAGGGTCTGGTAAAAACCTTTCCCTTGGTTTTTTATAGCTTTTGCCTTTTATCTTTATGGGATGGCCCTAGTGATTATGGGTTATTTTGGTTTAATTCTTCTCAAGTCATATTTTGGAAGTAGCAGATAGAAGCCTTGCCTCACATCTTGGTCAAGCGTTTCTCCTTGACTTGCAAGTCCTTCTATAATTTGGCCCCACCTTATCCATGATTTGACACAAAATAACAACAACAGGTATCCGGTACTTATTGAACTGCTTTCTACACGCCAGATTTTACTTAGTGTTTTACATGTTGTATAGGTTCAGATCAGGTTCAACCATGAGTAGCAAAAGTCCCAAATAACAGTGGCTTAAATCAGATATTAATTTCTCACTCATGGAAAATTATAGAAGAAGGCAGCCAAGGACTGACATGATGGCTTTGCTTATGCAGGTCAGGGACGCAGGCTCCTTCCAGCTCATAGCTGCACCATTCTTAGATATTGTCCTCATCCCCATGGCCCAAAATAGCGGCTATGATGCCTGACACCACACCCATCTTCCAGGCAGCAGACTAGAACGTGCAAAGAAGAGAAAGGCAGTGAAGAGTGCACATCAGGCTGGGTGTAGTGGATCACTCCTGTAACCCCAGTACTCTAGGAGGCTGAGGCTGGAGATTGCTTGAGCCCAGAAGTTAAAGGCCAGCCTGGGCAACACAGCAAGACCTTTTCCCTACGAAAAAACAAAAAGAAAAAAACTGGGAGTTGTGGCACATGCCTGTAGTCCCAGCTTCTTGGGAGGCTGAGGCAGGAGAATTGCCTGAACCCAGGGGGTTGAGGCTGCAGTGAGCCGTGATCGTGCTACTGCACTCCAGTCTGGGTGACAGAGTGAGACTATGACTAGAAAATAAAAAAAAAGAAAAAAGAAAAGAGTGCATGCCAGTGGCCCTTTCCCAGGTAGCTGTCACATAGCTTCTGCTTCCACGTCATTGGCCAGAATTGGTTGTGCAGCCACACATAGCTGCAAGGGAGGCTGGGAAGCAGGATCTTTATCCTGGAGTGGGGGTGGTGTGCACAGCTGAAAACTGGGAGTCTATTACTGCAGAAAAAGAAGAAGGGTGGTGTAGGTAGTGCAAGGTAACTCACATTGTCTGTCTGGTTAAGTGAGTGATGTAATCTCTCACTTAATCCTCAAGACAATCTCCTGAGATAGATACTCATTTTAAAAATAGAAGTTTATTTTATTTATCTGGCTATTTGTTTGTGATGGAGTCTTGCTATGTTGTCCAGACTGACCTCAAACTCCTGGGCTTAAGCCTTCCTCCTGCCTCAGCCTCCTGAGGGATGGGATCACAGGTGTCTGTGCCCACGCCCAGCTGATATACTCTCCTTATGCTCATTATGCATCTAGGGGAACTGAAGTGAAGAAAGAAAGGCTAACTGCCTCAGCCAAGGTCACATGGCTAGGGTGAACCCGTCTGCAGAGTCCATGCTCTGTACCCCTTGCCACTCAGCTTCCACAGGAGTGAGTCTGGCCCACTTGAGGCCCAGGAACTGCCTTGTGTATTCCCTTAGCTGTGCCCTCACAGGGGGCTCTTCTCCCTCTTCTCCCTCTCCCTGGAAAGCTCTGTTTTGTTCCCTCCACCCCCTTAAGGCCCCAGGTTCAGGCTGTGCCTGCTCCTGGTTCTCACTGACGTTCTCTTCAAAATCCTCCCCGGGACATCCTTTCTTGGCCTACAGAACCCGAGAGGAAGAGCTGAGGTCTTTATGCAGCATCGACCGAGGAGTGCGATGTGATCAGGGTAAGGATGTCGTTGAGACCCCTTCCAGACTGACTGCCTCCCCTCTCCTGGGCATCTGCAAGGATTGCTCTGGGAGTACGCCCACCTGTGGGGAAGACGTCCACCTGTACGGAGGATGCACATTTGTGCCGGATGACGCCCACCTGTGGCTGGGAGTCTTCGATCATGGCCCTGAGGGCCTGTCAGGAGCTACAAGTTTTCCCTCCCTTGCTTTGTAATACCAACTGGCTGCCTGTAGAATCTGTTTAATGGGGGAAACACTACTACTTAACAGAAACAAAATACCATTCATGGACAGAACACAAAGCAACAACAGTATCCATCAGAGGGAATTAAAAAAAATTTTTGTTTTGGTTGGAGACTGGAGTGCAGTGGCACGCTCAGTCCCCCCAGCGTCGACTTGCGATCCTTCTGGCGATCCTACTATGGCTGGCTTATTTTTTATTTATTGTGGAGACAAGGTCTTGCCAAGTTGCCTGGGTTGGTTTCAGACCCGCGGGCTCAGGTAATCCACTCGTCTTGACCTCCCAAAGCGCTGACGCCTATCCCGGCCCAAACATTTTAATTTTAGAGTTGTGAGGTACATGTGAGGATCTGCTACATGAGTACATTGCATGCAGGTGAGCCCTCTCTCCCCCAGTACCCAATGAAGGCGGGGGGGTGCCCCCTATTCTCCCTCCCTCCCTCTCTCCTTTAGTAGTGCCCCAATGTCAGTTGTTCCAGCCTTTGTGCTTGTGTGCCCCACGTTTAGGGTCCTCTTATGTGTGAGAATATGTGGCATTCAATTCTTTGTTTCTGTGAGAGTTCACTTAGAATGATGGTTTTCAGCTCCATCCGTGTTGCTGCATAAGACATGATTTTGTTCCTCTTTATGACTGTGTAATATTCCGCCATGTATATGCCCCATATATTCTTTATCCAATCCACTTTTGGTGGGCATCTGGGTTGGTTCCATGTTTTTGCTGTTGCAAGTAGTGCTGCAATGAACATACACATGCAGGTGTCTTTTGGGAAGGGTGATTTATGCTCCTCCAGGGGGGTAGCTGGATCGTACAGAAGCTCAGTTTTTAGTTCTTTGAGAAAACGCCACACTGCTTTCCACAAAGGCTGAACTAGCCTACATTCCCACCAACAGTGCAGAAGTGTTCAAAGGGAATTATTTTTATTCTTCCACAAAACTTTTCCTGCCAGAGCACGTACAGATGCAGAGAACAGTTGCATTTTCAGAACAAACAGATGAAACACCTTTGGCGAACAGAGAGTGGGGGGAAACAAACTACCTTATTTTAAAATTCTATGATGCTTTTTCTGCATCGTAAACAGAAGCAAAAATCGAGCCCAAGTGAGACAAGACATTTCTCCTGAGCCACACACCTCCTCCCTAGCAGGTCCTCTTGCTCTGCTCACTGCTTTATGCAGAAATAACTGGGTACTGTTTCATGGGCTTGGGAAGATGCGAGAGTCCCATGTCAATCAAGGCAAGGAAGGAGGGTTTTCTGGATTTACCTTTCGGAATCTCTCTCATGGCTGAATTCATGTGCTCCCCGGGTCAGCCATGCTGTCCCCAGCTGCCTTCTGAGAGACACGGGTGCTAGGTGACTCATGCCCACAAGCACAGGGCGCAAATGTGTGCGTGCAGGACACAGCCAAGCCCTGCTAACTCTCTCGTCACCTGTTCCTTCCAGTCCACCCTACCGCCTTCCAACAGTGGTACTGGCAGAGTCTGGAGGCCTGACAGTTTGTAGTCCCTGTCTCAGGGCTCCCCTTTCCACCCCACCCACAGTCACATAATGACTGTGTTTTAAGGCCAACCTTGACCATCCTCCCTCCAAGTGCAAATTCTTCCCACCATTCTTCGTGATCACTTTCAGAAGTGGAGCACTCTTTCAAGACAGCCTGTTCTTTAAGGGTTCTAATTTTCTTGTATTAAAACCAAATCTCCATTCCTGGTAACAACCACTCAGCTGAGATATGGTTTCTTAATCAGCTCCCTCTTCTACAGTGGTTCTAACATGGAATTCACTTTCACCTGTGGCAGATTGTGAATTGCCTTCCACATTATCTGTTCTCCTCTTCTTCAAAAGCAATAGTCCAGATGTGGTGGCTCCCACCTGTAATCTCAGCATTTTGGGAGGCCAAGGCAAAAGGATTGCTTGAGCTCTAGAGTTCAAGACAAACCTGGGTAACATAGCAAGACCTCATCTCTACAATACATCAAAAAATTAGCAGAGCATAGTGGCGTGTGCCTGTAGTCCCATCTAATCAGAGGCTGAGGTGGAAGGATCGCCAGAGCCCAGGAAGTTGAGGGGAGCTGTGATCATGCCACTGCACTCCAGCCTGGGCAACTGAGATCCTAACTCAAAACAAAACAAAACAAAAGCAGCAGAGTTTTAGCTGGGTCTAGGACTGCATTTCCCAGACTCCCTCTCTGATTTGGCCATGTGGCCAAAGCTCAGGACAATGTGACAGGAGCAAAAATCAAGTCAGCCACTTACTGGCTATGTCTTAAAATGGCTGAAAGGCGAGGCTCCACAACTCAGGGCATGGTGAGACCTAACTTCCTCCAGAGAGTGGTTGGCCATGAGGGTCGCAAGATGGGAACTCCACCAGAAGGTGAAGATATCCCACTGTGGGTGAAAGTTCCCACAGACCTGAACAATCCAGAGGTGTTCAGCTCCACACACAACGGCTGGATGCCAGGTTTGGCTCGGAGGGATCTCAAATCCCTTACGTTGAGCGGGTGAGTGAGACTGTGCTCCAGCTGAGGGTTCGGGAATCTTCAGACCTCACCAAAGGCATGGCTTACAGCTCCTGCTTACACAAACTCTGGACCAAGTGAATGCTCCAGTCCAAGGCTGAGTGGCACCGCCCATGGCAGGAGTGAGGGATGGTCCAACCAGAAGTCTGAACACTCTCCAACAAGGCCCTCGGATGAAGTGAAGCCAGTTTCCAGGCAAGGTGACTTGGGCCAAGATGTGGCGATAAGGTGTGGTCAGAGCTGGAGTGAGTGCGGCATGGTTTAACTCGGTTCCAGCTGATGAATTAAGGAAAAACCATCTATTTGAGGTCTTTGCTCTTGCTTTGAATTCTTTTTTTTTTTTTTTT